>NC_090755.1:74762440-74779940 GCF_036898095.1 Palaemon carinicauda
CAGGGCGGGGCTCCCCCCTTCCCGCTGGCAGGGCGGGGCTGCCCCCCTTCCCGCTGGCAGGGCGGGGCTCCCCCCTTCCCGCTGGCAGGGCGGGGCTCCCCCCTTCCCGCTGGCAGGGCGGGGCTCCCCCCTTCCCGCTGGCAGGGCGGGGCTCCCCCCTTCCCGCTGGCAGGGCGGGGCTCCCCCCTTCCCGTTGGCAGGGCAAGGGCCCCCCTTCCCGCTGGCAGGACGGGGCTCCCCCCTTCCCACTGGCAGGGCGGGGCTCCCCCCTTACCCCTGGCAGGGCGGGGCTACCTCCTTCCTGATGGCAGGGCAAGGCTCCCCCCTTCCCGCTGGCAGGGCGGGGCTCCCCCTTC
The DNA here is from genome assembly GCF_036898095.1 of Palaemon carinicauda. Lineage (NCBI taxonomy): Eukaryota > Metazoa > Arthropoda > Malacostraca > Decapoda > Palaemonidae > Palaemon > Palaemon carinicauda. The sequence goes on from NC_090755.1 coordinate 74,762,797, forward strand.
CCGCAGGTAGGGCGGGGGCTCCCCCCCCTTCCTACTGGCAGGGCTGGGCTCCCCCCTTCCCACTGGCAAAATTCATCATATATATATATATATATATAAATATATATGAATATATATGAATATATATATATATATATATATGTGTGTGTGTGTGGGGGGGTGTGTTTAATATATATATATATATATATGTGTGTGTGTGTGTGGGGGGGTGTGTTTAATATATATATATATATATATATAATTATATATATATATATATATATATATAGCGTCGAGTTTATATCACCCACTTACATAGAGCTCAATTTCAAAATAAATATAATCTTGAGAAACATTATAAAGTCCATTCTCTAGAGCCATGATGTTCGTGAAGTGAATCTTTAACTCACTAAGAGTTGGAATTGTTGAAAGACAAACAGTAATAGGAAGTAATAATGTCGTTTCTGGAAGGGTTGCAAGATTTCGGTAGGTTTGAATAAATGGATAAATTTCAGGAATTTAGAAGGTAAGAAGAACTAATTACGTTTAATAAATCCAAAGAAATATCTTGCAATTCCAAATTATAAAATGGCTCAGTGCGCGGGCCAATATTCACCTCGTCAGAACTCTCAAAATTTACGTTTTGGTCCAATTATTATTATTATTATTATTATTATTATTATTATTATTATTATTATTATTATTATTATTATTACCTCTGCCAAGGAGGACATGTTTTCACCTCTGTCTATTTGTTTGTCACTAACCTAACTCAAAAGTTACGGGTGAATTTTGACCAACGTAATACAAATATATTAAAAACGATGTATTCAGGCCGAATCTCTCTCTCTCTCTCTCTCTCTCTCTCTCTCTCTGAATGTCAATTAGGCCGGACACTCATGTATGGTGTTTTTTTTATTATTATTATTTTCTATCGAACCATATCTGAATATACTTTTTCTTTCATCGGTGACTTGAACAAGACTAATGTCGAAATAATCTAATGTAGCTGTTAACGGAAGGCATTGTTTAGCTGCGATACTCCAATAATTTCTACATGACTTGTCGGATTCATGATATATATACATACGTATATATAAATATGCAGCATATATACATATATATATACATGTGTATGTATGTGTGTATTCAGTATTTGCAGTGGATATTCGAAACGTCAAATGATAAAACAGAATGAAATATGGCAACTCGATTTGTAAAATTCTAATGCTTTCACTAGCAAAAACACCCCTTTGCTATCTTTGATTCGTTAAGGTTGGAGAGGGCTCCGCCCATTTCATAGTAGTAGTAAGAAGAGCAACACCTTTTCTGTTTGGTCATGGGAACACTAGAGACATCTGACGAAAGATTTCGCCCGGGTGTCTGCGTTCTTTTGATTCTAACTGTACATAACTTCAGTTAAGTACAGGATTTCATCATCATCAATATGATTTAGGAGTAAGTGACTTAAACTAACTGACTTCAATGGAAACTCTGAAAAGAGTAAAGATTGCACATTATGATTGAGAATCTTACCTACATCATCTACTTCTCAGCATTCCGGAAAAAAATGAAAATTCTGAAAGGAATATCTTTAAAAATGTCTTCAACTGCTAAAAATCTGAAGAAAAACTCAATTTAAATACAGTAGTCTTATCTTCTAACATTATCATGGGTTCACACACCAATTATTGACAGAAAACCAGCACTTTTACAACAAATTACAAAGGTTGTAAAAATAGAATAAAATAAAATAAATAAAAACAAATAAAAAATAATAGCAAAAACTTTGAGTGGCCTAAAAATATATTAAGCTACTCCGTTGAAGAGGTTATCACATTTAAATGTACTTAAAGGGACCCAATCTACAAATTGGTGCTAAAAAAAGTTTTGAACACCAGAGGTGGTACCGATATCTTGTCTGTCTCATGGACTATTATGCTATGAAAAGTAGTTAGGCCTACTGAGAGAGAGAGAGAGAGAGAGAGAGAGAGAGAGAGAGAGAGAGATTACCACCCTTATTCTATGAAAAGTAGTTACTGAGAGAGAGAGAGAGAGAGAGAGAGAGAGAGAGAGAGAAGAATGATATTAGATGAAATTTCCTTAAACCAAGTTGAGGGGATTCGTGACGATGGCCCACAGATTCATGCGACCAAAAAGAAGCGGAGCTGAATTTTATGGCCCTGAAAACTTTTCCCCCTAAAATGGAAAGACGCAAATCTAGGAGGAGGGAGGGGGAGGAGGAGGGGGAGGTAAAGGGGGAAGAGAGAGATGGAAGTGATGATTGAGGGATGGTGATTTGAGAGGTATGGAAATGAATAAGCAAGGAAAAGGGTAAATAAAAGTCAGAAGGAAACTGACCGGGAGACAAGAAAGATAGAGAGATAGATTGCGGACAAAAATTAGTAGAGTGGACAATATAATGAAGGATTACGAGACGAGAAAAGATAAATGGATGAAAGGGGGTGAGATATACATATATAAAGGAGAAAATAAATATGGAACAATGGAATGAGATAAAATTATAAAGGCTGGGAGGAAGAACCAAGACAGATGATAAGGGGCGGGGAGGCACGAGAATAGAGGATAAGAGAGATACAAGTGAATGGAAGAAGGGTAATGATTACTTTTCCCCATATATATATATATATATATATAATATATATATATATACATATATATATATATATATATATATGCATATATATACATATATATATATATATATATATATACACATATGCATATATATATATATATATATATGTTATATATATATATATATTATATATATACATATATCATATATATATATATATATATATATACATATATACACGCAGGGAGGTTACAATGCAACACGATTCTCTATATAATGAATTATGAAATACCCAATCTTCTGAGTAAAAAAAAAAAAAATAAATAAATAAACATTTGTAGCCTTATATCTTTATCTGATACATTCTTACCGCTTTTACAGTTATCCCTAAAACATAACAAGAAAACCGGTCAAAAATATCTCAAAAATAAGCCATTGAGGCAAGTAACTTTTTAATAACATTAATTGATTTAAAATTCCCTCGTAAGCAATAAAAAAAACATGTTTATGAAATGAAAAAAGTGAAAAAATGAGAAGAATCTTGAAGAAAACCCGAGAATGACGCTAAGAAGAAGAGGAGGAAGAAAAAAAACCGGTGGATCTAACCCCAGGAGAAATGCGATTAGGAGGGACGTTATAAAAACCAAGAATCATCATCTCTTGATAGGAACTTATCAGCAGAAAAAAAAAAAAAATAGGACAAATCCGGGATCATCCTCAGAGCGTTCCTTCCATTAAGAAGAGGATGAGGTATCCCGAGTGATAAAAAAAAAGAAGAGCCAACGAATCCCTGAAAACCATCTAAAACAGGAGAAAATATTAACACAAAGTTGACCTCAGGTCACTATAAATCACCCTCAGGAGATGCTATCGTCATGGCATAAATCGCGTAAATGACCGACGTGATTGCTTATCGAGTTGTGTTAACTGGAGACGGAGAATGGAAGACGTGAGGGAGGGGGCGGGGTAGTAGGAGAGGGGGGATGTAACACCCCCACCCTCTCTTCTCCCTATCTCTCGTTTTCTGTATCTCAGAGGGAACCCAAAGGACACCACCCGACCAATTCACAGGCCATTAGACAACTCGACTTTATGGGCCGTGTATGGTAATCGCCTAAACACAACACGGAACTGCCTCCGGCTAAGAGGTCCTTTCCAAGAGGGTTTATTGGATTCGAATGATAGAAATGGGTCTCAGGAAGAGGAAATGGGACGGAGGAAGGGAAAAGAGGAGGAAAGAAACCACACAAAAACCTAGGAAGCTAAAAGCAAATAAATAACGAACTGGTAAGTTTCAGAGAGAGAGAGAAAGGGCCAGAGATTCACAAACACTATATTAATCTGCATTCAATAATATAATAAGCTAGGAACATAACCCAGTCACCAAAAGCAAAACAATAACATTTCGAAACATACTTAATATTATATATATATATATATATATATATATATAATATATATATATATATATATATATGTATATATATATATATATATATATACACACACACATATACATATACATTTAGTACCTCCGTCACTCATAAGACGAGAGTATTTTTTTAGTTTTCTTTTCGAGGCTATAATAGATATTTTATGTTCATGGCGTGTCAGCTTTTATGATTTCTATACACACAAACACACACACACATATATATACATATGTGTGAATATATATATATATATATATATATATGTGTGTGTGTGTGTGTGTGTGTAACAGTGAAAATGTGTAATCAAGGATTTCATGAATTCACTACACTTTTCAGTGAATATGTGTAATCACTGTGACTGTTAAGGCGTGATGTTTAATGTTCAATAACCATAGTCTATTAATAGTATATTCTTCAGCATGCGAAGAATCAAATGGTTAGGAATGAGGGAAGAACCTAATAAAACTTCACAAAACAGCCCAACATGGCGGTTCGTGCTGCCCGATTAATACCAGCATTTGAGCTCGAGTTTTTCTGGAACTGCACAAATTTAAAGTCATCTCCCTTCTAGGCAACAAGCAAATTCTTTATGTTGCCATTACCACGTTCTAAGGATTCCTAACTATGTGGATCGCGTGGTTTTCCATGGATAATAACTAGATTTTGACATATGGATTTTAGCTAAGTAATGATTTCAGCTGTGAATTCTCTATAATTATTGCTTTACATGGTGGATGGAGCTCTGGAACTCTCTAGTATCTGGTATGATACTTCGGCTGCTCGCTTTGATGTCAATGAATGGAAAACCCCAAATTTGGTTAAATGATTTTGATAAACCATTATCCATTTGAAGAATTCAGATTCATATCTGTGAGATGAACCTACGCGCAGGATACAAATTCACGAGTCCAAATAGGTTGAACGATGACTTCTTGAGCTATGTAGCGACTCAGCAAATTAGAAACACAGGGAAGACAATAGACTCGGGTGGTTATTGTGATTGGCCATTCAGCTACTCAATTACGAAAAGTTACAGTATGCTCCAATGTGCATAGAATGTTATAAAATACTTCTTATTTTAATAATTCGGTGTTGCTCTGTTGATTATTGACAATGTAAGACATCCATTCTTTGATATTATTCAAGTCTGAAAATTTTCCTTCATGAGGTACACTATTAGTTTTTATCGACATCTGGTAACATTTTGGGGATTAATGACCTAATATAACCCCAAAAGTTAATGATTTCTATATCATTGGATAGAAATCATTAAAATGAACATTTCGAGATGTAAATGATCCTCTTATATTAATTTCATGGGAGATATGACGATATGAGCATATTTAGTTCAGGTACCCGGAGTTTACGGGTACAAATTATCGCAGATTTGGTGAAATTAAGCCTAGATTGTTCCCTTGCTGCAATGTTCCAATATATCCAACCTGTCTTTTGTGATAACTCACGGTGTCTACTATGAAACCCAAGAGTACGTCTCATGCAAACAAAAACCGCCCACACCAAGGCCAGGTATTAGTGAAAGAAGAAAGGATAAGAAAGAGTTGAAGAGGGGGAGAAAAGAGAGAGAGACTGGAGGGATAGGAAGAGGAGAATTCAACAATAGACCAAAGAAAGCCTGTTGCTGTTTAGCTGGATAACCGGGGGACGTCATTGACAGGATACTGTCTTTCTATCCTGCCTGTCTTGGAACCCCAAACCGAGAGGTAGTCCTGAATCGGAAGACACCTAAGAGGAAGGATCCTCAACGGAATCAATTTCTTAGGGCTTGACCCGAACCAGGACTTTCGGAAAACCCGAGTCTCTTTACTTCAGGTTATCCAGGTTGATACAGTCACCACTGCCATTACTGCTCAAAAAATATTCTCCATTTATGTAGACTCAAATATTTTATGCAAATTTCATAAATTTGTTGATGAATTCATAATTTTTTTTATAAAGGATAATAATTAACTATTTAGTTGCTTTTAATATTAGCTATCATTATAGCTATTTACGAATTCTAAATGGATCACCTGAAGATAAGCGACCCCAAATAGTTCCGAAGATGAAGGACCCCAACTACACTCGCCTAAAGAAGAGCCCCAATCTTCAGGTGATCCAAAAAATAGTGACACGAACATTTGATACATTTTTAATTTTGTATATACATGAATATATATCAAATGTCCGCTGACGTCACGACCTTCTCTTCGATAGACTATGTTCACGATTCGGTTACAGTTCGCATTGTACCTCCTCCACCAACCCCTCACCCTTCCCCCTCCCGCAACATAGCTTGCTATTTATTTGCTCTCCCGGTATTTAAAGAACCACTTAAATATTATACATGAAGAGGAGAGCTGCAGAAATGCATAATTTTGGAGTAAATGGAGAGCGTGCTCTTGAAAACAAATACCAAATATATATATATATATATATATATATATATATATATATATATATATATATATATATATATATATATATATATATATATATATATATATATATATATATATATATATATATATAAAACTTTTTAAAAGATAAAAATATCTAATCTCGTAATTTTGATTTACTAATAAAAAAAAATTGTCCTCAGAATCTGAAGCTGTTAGTCTAAATTCAGGGGAAATTGCGTAATCATCTGTAGACTTGAATAGATCGTATTTTCTGCTACTGAAGAAACACAAATGGAATATAATTGCTAGGTTATAGAATACCTGCTCAAAAAGCAACGATGTCCCTGCTTAGTGTAATTTCAGGTAGGCCTAAAAGGCAACACTTGAAACATATCGATGCAGAAGCTGTAATGTTAGGCCTATAATGCAACGCTTAAAACATATAGATGCAAAAGCTCTAATGTCAGGTAGGCCTACAATACAATGCTTGAAACATATAGATGCAGAAGCTGTAATGTCAGATAGGTCTATAATGCAATGCTTGATGCAAAAGCTCTAATGGCAGGTAGGCCTACAATGCAACACTTAAATCATATCGATGCAGAAGCTGTAATGTTAGATAGGCCTATAATGCAACGCTTAAAACATATAGATATAAAAGCTCTAATGTCAGGTAGGCCTACAATGTAACACTTAAATCATATCGATGCAGAAGCTGTAATGTTAGATAGGCCTATAATGCAACGCTTAAAACATATAGATGCAAAAGCTCTAATGTCAGGTAGGCCTACAATACAATGCTTGAAACATATAGATGCAGAAGCTGTAATGTCAGATAGGCCTATAATGCAACGCTTAAAACATATAGATGCAAAAGCTTTAATGTCAGCTAGACCCACAATGCAACGCTTATATCATAATGTAAAAGCCATGTCTCCGTTTCTTTCTTTCCTTGGATGTTCGAATCGTTTATCTTATACAAATTACTTTTTCATTATTGCCTGTTTTCTGATTTTGGGAATGAGAGATAAAGAGAACTAACTGTCCTTGATCACTTTATTCTTTAATATTTATGGTATTGAGAGAGAGAGAGAGAGAGAGAGAGAGAGAGAGAGAGAGAGAGAGAGAGAGAGAGAGAGAGAGAAGCCTCCTTATCAATTATGAAAACGCCTTCAACCAAGACGAAAACTTACTATGCAGCAAATGTATATTAAATAATCTTCCTTTAGGAGATATGATTATTTTAACAGTCTAAAAGAATAGTGGCATCTCGTCCTTCCAGGACTTTGACGAAAGGAAGAAAACATCCATCACTTCACGGTGACTTTCTTCCATCATAACTTGGGTCATTTTTCCTAGATCATTGGTTAAGCCAAGGTCTATATTAAGGTCTATAGAGCTTCGTTAAGTGAAGCTTTTATGTTTGGTACAGAAGGATCATCGGTCCTGTGATGGTCGAGGAGCTAAAGAACTAATGCTTTTGATTTTCTATCATTACTTAATCTGCAGCAACCCCACTTGGATATGATAATAATAATAATAATAATAATAATAATAATAATAATAATAATAATAATAATGCTAGGGAGACCTGTCATGTAATGAATAGGAAATGAAAAAAAATGAATTAATAAGAGTAAGAAAATAAATAAGTGAAAAATTACAATTGAAATCTCGTCGACGTAGCCTACTCCTTGGCCCCAAAAAGTTGAAAACATTTAAAAGGAAAACATGACGAGACTTTATCCTATGATATGGCCGCACTTGAGGAGGATTCTTCAACTGAACGTGGAGGTAAGACAAGACACAGTCCTACCCAATAATTTTTAGGCATATGGCGGTTAACAGACTGTTGTGAAAACTCGCTTACCAAGCCATTTTCTAATCTATCTTTCTAGTTTGGCACTCTTCCTTATTTCTTCATCAACGGCTTTGATCTAAGTAATTTTAATTTTCAATTATCGTATTTAAATTGTCTTTAAATATTTGAAACACTTGGGATTTCCTCTGCTCATTTCATGTGGCCGCTCCTCCTATTCACTCCGAACCACTTGCACAGAAGCAAATTACCTCCTCGATTTCGGGGACAAAAATGTTTCTATTATTATTTATCCCATACTGAAATAATTAAAACCCCTTATAAATATATATTATTCTGATAAATGTATAATTGACGTTAATTTCGAAATAGAATTAAATTCTAATTGTTCTACATAAAGAAATAACATAAAAATTTGGAACATCGATGTTTTAAGAAATTATTTTGATTGGTACTGCGCATGCAATTTCGTTTTCATTCTGGGCGTTTGTTAGTGGCGTTATCATATTATTTTTGGTATCAACCACTATCATCATTAGTAAAAGCTGTGTATTATCCAGAGCAGAAAACTGTTACAGTGGTCTTAGTCCTTCTTCAGGACTAATGTTTTCTTTAACCATATACAGCATTGTTTCTTGGTGAGAGCTTAACAGTAAATATCTTGTTAATTTTCACTGAAATCAGTTATGGCTATCCTATTAAGCTATTCCAACAATTTCCTTGTTTTATGGACGTCTTCTGGTATTATGCAACAAATTCACTCTTGTATCTCGTTCTCTTCACGTTCCAAAATGTTCTGTATTACTTCCTTTGCAGGGGTCAATAACATAATCTCTGCCTTTTCTCCTGAAATTTGCTTCTATTTAAAGCAACTTTATCCTTGTTCTCATTATCAGAGAGAAATTTTGAAGTATCTACATAGGAAAGGAACTTTAGTTGGGAAATTTGATAGAATGTGGATGGAACGTTAGATGAATTATGAGCATATAATCCGGTAGTTAAAACATTTTCTAATTCGCGACATAGTGAATACATTTTGGTATATATATATATATATATATATATATATATATATATATATATATATATATATATATATATATATATATATATATATATATATATATATATATATATATATATATATATATATATATATATATATATACTGTATGTTAATTTGAATATGTTTAATCAGTGATTTCATGAATTCACTAAACTTTTCAATGAATACCTGTAATCACTGCGACCGTTAGTGAGTTAATGTAATCACTGAAAATCCAGTGATTTCATGTAATCACTGAAAATGTGGATCAGTGATTACATAAAATCACTGAACGTTGATAAAATTTCACGCTTAATATTTCATCAGTATAAAATGTAATTTTAGTTCTTAGGGTGTGATGTTTATTGTTCAATCACCCTATTCTATTATACCATTAATAGTATATTCTTCTTCAGTATGCGATCAATCACATCGTTAGGTAGTGGGTTGACTAGGGCACCAGCCATCCGTTGAGATACTATCTGGTAGCGTATTATTATTATTATTATTATTATTACTTACTAAGCTACAACCCTAGTTGGAAAAGCAGTATGCTATAAGCCCAGGGGCTCCAACAGGGAAAATAGCTCAGTGCGGAAAGGAAAAAAAGGAAAATAAAATATTCTAAGAAGAGTAACAACAATAAATAACTCCTATATAAACTATAAAAACTTTAACAAAACAAGAGGAAGAGAAATAAGATAGGAGAGTGTGCTCGAGTGTACCCTCAAGCAAGAGAACTCTAACCCAAGACAGTGAAAGGCCATGGTACAGAGGCTATGGCACTACCCAAGACTAGAGAACAGTGGTTTGATTTTGGAGTGTCCTTCTCCTAGAAGAGCTGCTTACCATAGCTAAAGAGTCTCTTCTACCCTTACCAAGAGGAAAGTGGCACTGAACAAGTACAGTGCAGTAACCCCTTGGGTGATGAAGAATTGTTTGGTAATCTGTGTTGTCAGGTGTATGAGGATAGAGGAGAATATGTAAAGAATATGCCAGACTATTCAGTGTGTATGTAGGCAAAGGGAAAATGAACCGTAACCAGAGAGGAGGATCCAATGTAGTACTGTCTGGCCAGTCAAAAGACCCCATAACTCTCTAGCAGTAGTATCTCAACGGGTGGCTGGTGCCCTGGCCAACCTACTACCTATAATTGAGGTAGAAACCCAGTAGTCAAAATCTGATAGGCATCAAGAATTTACAGAAGTGACCCCATCCTGTGGGTGTCACCTTATCGTATTTATCTCTTGTTTTGGTTGCTTACCATCAGCGGAGAGAGAGAGAGAGAGAGAGAGAGAGAGAGAGAGAGAGAGAGAGTTAGGTCTTCATATCCTACTGGTTTTTTTAGAGCTCCTAAAAATGCTTCCAGTGTAAATAAGTTAACCAATGCAATCCAGGGGCGATGAAGTGAGCTCAATACTAATTTTTTGAATTTATGATATGTGTGAGAGGCTGAATTGAATTATACAAACTTGTAATGATGAATAGGCTTACTAAGGTAGACTGTACCACCTTGGATACCTCTCTCTGGTTACCGCTCATTTTTCCTTTGATTACTCATACATCGTATAGTCTTGCTTCTTCTTTACATATTCTCCTCTGTCCTCATACACTTGACAACACTGAGATTACCAAACAATTCTTCTTCGATAAAGGGGTTAATTACTGCAATATAATTAATCAGTGGCTACTTTCCTCTTGTCAGGGTAGAAGAGACTGTTTAGCTATGGTCACCAACTCCTTTAGGAGAAGGACACTCCAAAATCAAACCATTATTCTCTGGTCTTGGGTAGTGCCATAGCCTTTGTACTATGGTCTTCCGCTATCTTGGGTTAGATATATCTTGCTTGAGGGTACAATCAGGCATACTATTCTTTCTCCATTGTTTATATGTTTATATTAACGGTGTTACTGATCTTAAGATATTTCATGTTGTTATTTATTACTTTTTAAAGCATAGTTTAATTCCTTATTTCCTTTCCTCACTAGGCTATTTTCCCTGTTGGAGCCCTCGGGCTTATAGCATCATTCTTTTCCAACTGGGATTGTAGCTTAGCAAGTAATAATAATAATAATAATAATAATAATAATAATGGTGGAAGAAGTTGATCCAACTGGATATCACAAACCAACATGGCGGTTCGTGATGCCCGATTAATACCAGCATTTGAGCTCGAGTTTTTCTGGAGCTGCAAAAATTTAAAGTATTTGTCAGCCGTTAGACAACAAACAAATTGTTGATGTCGCCATTGGCATGTTCTAAGGATCCCTCATATCAAATATGAATTCTCTATAATTATTGCTTTACATGGTGGATGGAGCTCTGGAACTCTCTAGTACCTGGTATGCTACTTCGGCTGCTCGCTTTGATGTCAATGCATGGAAAACCCCAAAATTGGTTAAATGAGACATGGGCAATAAAGAAGACAGAAGAGAAGCAGCTGGATGTGGCAGGGATGAGAATGTTGAGTTGGATGTGTGGGGTGACAAAAAGAGGTAAGATACGGAATGAGGTAATTAGGGGTACCACAGGAGTTAGAGAACTATCAGATAAGATCCAAGAAAGAATACTGAGGTGGTATGGTCATGTCATGAGAAGAGATGAATGGTATATTGAGAGGAGGGTGATGGTAATGGAGGTACAGGGAAGGAGAAGGAGAGGGAGACCAAAGCGAAGGTGGATGGACTGTATCAAGGATGATCTTCGATCAAAGGGATTAACCGGTGATGAAGTGTGGGACAGAGGTAGATGGAGAATACTGGCCAGAAACATCGACCCCACATAAAGTGGGATGAGATGCAGACAAAGACGAAAAAGAAGATAAACCTTTATGCATTTGTAAGTATTTCAATTCATGTCTGTGAGATGAACCTACGCGCAGGGTGCAAATTCACGAGTCCAAATAGGGTGAACGGCTACACCTTTAGCTACGAAGCCACTCAGCAAACTAGAAACACAGGGAAGACAATAGACTCAGGTGGTTATTGTGACTGGCTATTTAGCTACTAGGCAAACTTGGATCACTGGGAAAACACTTGACTTCAGTGGTTATTACGATTACTTATATATTTTCTCAGTTTAAACTCAGAGCACACAGAAAACAGCAGACTCGAGTGGTTATTACAATTGGCTATTTAACTACTCAGCAAGCTCGAACCACATGGACAACATCAAACTCTCGTAGTAATTATGATTGACTGTTTAGCTGCCCACGAAAACAGAGTAATTCAAAATATTATGTAATTGATTATTGTGAAGTAATAAAATCTGAGGGTATGAAGTAATAAAATCTGAGGGTCATTAATAAACGAGCATCAGGTATTTATAAATTCTGCTTCTATTAAACACCAATGCACTAAATCTCCAGTTATCAAAACACGATTACATTTACCATCTTATTAGTAACAATTTATAAAACATATCTGAATAATTTTGTAGAAGCTAATTTCAGAATGTAACATCAAAAATGCTCTTATTTAAATGTCAATAACTTTTATACATTATACACTTTAAGGATTCTTATCTTTTTATGCTGATAGATAAATAGAATGAAACACCTATATTGATATCCTGACATCCCAAGACCATTTAAATAATTGAAATTTTTTTAATTTTGTGAAATAAATATTACACACTTTCACTGAAATACCAATAGTAAATTAGTGCAACAAAGGGCCCCAAATTCAAGTAATTTCATGTACTCACTGGAATTTTCAGTGATTACATGTAATCACTAACGCTCACAATGATTACACGTATTCACTGAAGTTTTAGTAATTTCATGAAATCATTGATTACACGTTTCCACTGTAACTCTCTCTCTCTCTCTCTCTCTCTCTCTCTCTCTCTCTCTCTCTCTCTCTCTCACACACACACACAAACACACACACACACACACACACACACACACACATATATATATATATATATATTATATATATATATATATATCTATATATATATATATATATATATCTATATATATATATATATATATCTATATATATATATATATATATATCTATATATATATATATATATATATATATATATATATATATATATATATATATATATCTATATATATATATATATATATATATATATATATATATATATATATATGCATACATGTATATGTTCATATAGATACATAAAAAATATATATGTAACTACTGTATATATGTACGTTTCCCGAGGCCAAGAGACCAAAATTAAAAGAAGGATAAGCATGGAATGTAGAGATTTTGGAAAGCAAAATGAGATTATGAGAAGCAAAATGCCACTTTCTCTATAAAGAAAAGTAATTAATGAGATGGTCCTCTCAGTATTAACTTACGCATAGGAAACATAGAGCCTTTCTAAAGCATTAGAATATAATCTATTTACAACTGAAAGAGGTATGGAAAGAATAATGATGTAAATAACACCAAAAGATAGAAAAAAAGAGCAAAGTGGATACCAGAGCAAACTAAAGTAGAGGATATTCTAACAACTTGTAAAAAAAAGAAATGGACATTAGCAGGACATATAACAAGAATGACATATAATTGATGGACATTAAAGATACCAGAATGAGAACTAGAGATTGTAAAAGAAGCAGGGAAAGGAAGCGAAGACGATAGATTGAAAAGCTAAGAAAATTTGCTGGCATAGGCAGACCCATATAAAATAGAAGGACATATTGAGGCCTTTGTCCTAAAGTGGACTTCAACGGCGGATGACGATGTGTATACGCATGCATATATACAGTGTATATATACTGTATTTCAAATAAGCCATATATATCAATACATTAAAGTCTGGATTCTCTTAACGACCTCGGGATCAGAGCCCCAGGCGGAACCGCCCAAAGACTGTGATATCGGACCGGCGGGGATTTGAACCCTCGTCCAGGATATCTGTATGCCAGTGACCATACCACTTCGTGGCTGAGTGGTATGGTCACTGGCATACAGATATCCTGGACGAGGGTTCAAATCCCCGCCGGTCCGATATCACAGTCTTTGGGCGGTTCCGCCTGGGGCTCTGATCCCAAGGTCGTTAAGAGAATCCAGACTTTAATGTATTAATATATATGGCTTATTTGAAATATGAAAGAAACACGTTTAAATGTGCAAAAATTTATCATATACTGTATATATATATATGTATATATATATATATATATATATATAATATATATATACACACATTATTATGCGTATGTGAAAGGCACTGGATTTGCTATTCACTGCAACAGTAATTAGCGCAGAAAAAGAGTCGGTGTACGGAAAGAAAAGTGTGTAGTAGATATAGAAATACACTAATAAAGGACTACCCTGTATTCCTTTTAACGTCTATGTATTCAACTTGATTTAGTTCCAAATGTATTCAAGAGTAATTGATCTGATTTTCATTTTAAGTCAACAATCTACATTCAAGAAAATTTGCAATGTAACATCAACACTACATTTAGATAGACAACATTTAGATAGACAAGATTTCCTTAGCTACTATAACAGACGGAAGAAATTTGGAGCAAATGCTTTTTTTGTTGACCAGGCGGACATGAGTCTTTTTATAGTTTATTTATGACATATTTGTTTTTGTTGTTGTTAATAGTTTATAAATGACATGTCTGTTTTGACGTTGTTACTTATTTTAGAATGATTTATTGTTGATTTGTTCTCTTCATTTATTTATTTCCTTATTTCCTTTCCTCACTGGACTATTTTTCCCTGTTGGAGCCCCTGGGCTTACAGCATCTTGCTTTTCCAACTAGGGTTGTAGCTTGGATAGTAATAATAATAATAATAATACCTTGATTTATTAAGTAACGCAAATATGGGCTAATATAATGCTATGAAGAAAATATATAGGCCTACTGGATTCGGGTAATATGCTAAAGGGACATAAAATTCCCCAAAAACATACATCATATAAAAAGGATTACCCATTACTTGCCTTTCAATATAGTTAAATATCAATCAATATGACGTAGTTCTTTCTAGTATTTCTGAGCTTAAAGAAACATTAGCTATAGGTTACGTGGTGTTATGTTGAGGATCGTTATTTCAAAGGTTTAAAAGCTGATCATAACTGGCAGAGGCAAGAGACAGTGGCATTGCCCTAGAGACTGCCCATATAGCATATGATCAGCACCGAAACCCCCTCTCACCCCAAGCTAGGACCAAGGAGGGCCAGGCAATGGCTGCTGATGACTATGGAGATGGACCTACAGGCTCCCAAACCCCCCATTCTTAGCTCACAAGACTAGTGAGGTTGCATCGACCAAAGAAACTAACGAGCTTGAGGGGGACTCGAACCCCAGCCTGGCCATCGCCAGTCAGGGACGTTTCCACACCGGCTACCACAACCCTGTAGATAAACCAAAGAGTGCGTTTTCGAGTTTCAGCACAGAGATAAATGGCTTTGAAATTTGTTGATCAAAATAACAGGATAATTATGCAGGAAACCTAATTTCATCATGAGAAGTTTTGAATAAAATATCAAAAGGTGAATAGGATACGAAGTTCCCATCAAGAATATATGTCTGTTAAAGAAAAAAGAAAAAAAAACTATATGCAATTGGAGGTTTAATTAAGCACAGTATAATTTATTCATGAGATTAAAATTAAATATCGGTTCCGAAGATTTCCTTAGAAGTCATCCACTAAGGCAAGAGGCATTTTGGATAGAATTTGGATTTAAGACCGTCGTTTATGAAGTGGGAGGGGGATGAGCCTGCCTATGGAGGGGGAGAAAGAGGGGGAAGGGGTTAGGGTAGGGGGGATTGGTCTTGAGATATTAGGAGGGGAGGGATCCTTAAATTAATGAGTTGGGGTTCTGAGATTACCAAAATCAGTGCAGAAGATTGCCCGTTTGAACAAGTTTTGGGGGAACTAGTATAATAAATCCGGGGCTCGAAAATGTCTGAAAAGTAAACCATAATTGTGCGTCCGAATGTCCCAAACGCCTAATAAATGTTAGACTGTGATTAATCAGATTGGAGGATTAATTTGCTTGCTTGCGATTTATGGCGTGAGATCATTCATCCTCGCAAGTGAAATAATTCACGGTTCTTACCAGAGATTTTAACAATATACGAGTCATAACTTTGCAGAGGCAATTTTGGGAATAACAGAAAGAAAATACGAACAATAAACATGAAAGTATAAGATCAAGGAAATGATGAACATGAAGGAAACACTTTAAGGATGAAGAATGAATTAACTATGTAAAAACGACATAATGAAAAACAAATCATAACATGAATTATGGGACGTAAAAAAATAAATATTTGGTATAAGTGGATAAGGTAAAAAAATATAAAAAGAAAAATATATAAAGTAAATTAATAGAGGAGAGTGAAAAAAAGAAAATGATATAAAGCATTGTACAATAAATTCAGAAAACTCGTCAACTCATTTCTAGGGATGAATCTGTGTTCTTGGATCATATATTTCCAGAATTAAGATTCCTAATTTCTGTTAGGGGAGGGTTGCAAAGGGAACCGCCAAAATAAGGAAAATTCTGCGAATATAATTACTTTACTTAGAACTGTTATAAAATGATGATCAACATCAAATCGCCGGAATTAAAAATAAAGCTTTAGAGGGAAAGGCATAGTATTGGAAGACTCTCACCCGATTGTATTAGTTATATGTAATTGAAGATAATATAATACAGAGAGAAGAAAATAATATTAAGTAAGAAAATGGTTTACAGTTTTTTTTTTTTTAACAAAATAACCAAAATTAACTCTACAAATCTACCTTGATTGGAAAAGAAGGAAAAAATAACAAAAGGAACTAAGGATAAATATCACTGGTTCAATTTGAAAAAAAAAAAAAATTATGAATACGAGGATCAAGAAACGGGATATAA
>NC_090755.1:74782440-74790109 GCF_036898095.1 Palaemon carinicauda
AGCATTTATCATTAGAATTAATTAACCTATAATTGAATTTCACGCTTACAAATTATCAGATCTCTTAATGGCATTTCGCAAAAATAATTCCACAATAAGACTTTGAACGAAAAAAAAAAAAAACTATAAATTAAATTTTTATCATCAACATCTCCTACGCCTATTGATGCGAAGGGTCTCGGCGAGATTTCCCAAGTCGTCTCTATCTACAGCTTTTGATTCAATACTTCTCCATTCATCATCTCCTACTTTGCGCTTCATAGTCCTCAGCCATGTAGGCCTGAGTCTTCCAACTCTTATAGTGCCTTGTGGAGCCCAACTAAACGTTTGGTGAAATAATCTCTCTTGGGGAGTGCGAAGAGCATGCCCAAACCATCTCCATCTACCCTCTCATCATGAACTCATCAACATATGACACTCGAGTAATCTCTCTTATAGTTTCATTTCCGATCCTGTCCTGCAATCTAACTCCCAATATTGTTCCGATGGCTTTGTTCTCAAATCTACTAAATCTATTGGAGATTGTTACCTCGTCATACCATGACTCACGTCCATAGAGTAACACCGATCTCACTAAACTGATACATAGTCTGATCATTTTATGTAGTTTCAGGCGATTTGATTTCCAAATTTTATTTAACCTAGCCATTGTCTGATTTGCTTTTTTCGATCTTTCCTTAAACTCTGAATCTAAAGACCGTGTATTGGAGATCATAGTTTCTAAATACTTTAATGATTCTACCTCATTAATCCTTTCTCCTTCCAATGATATTTCATCTTCCATTGCATACCTCGTTCTCATCATCTCTGTCTTTCTTCTATTCATTTTCGGCCCAACCTCGTGTGATATTTCATGCATTCTGGTAAGCAAGCATTGCAAAACCTGTGGTGCTCTGCTAACAAGGTCAGCATCATTAGCATACTCTAGGACTGCTAATTCCCTGTTACTAATACAGTCCAATCCTTCTCCACCATAACTGACTGTTTTCGCATTACAAAATCCATGAGGATGATAAACAACATAGATGACAACACATTCCCTTGGAGTACTTCGCGGTTCGCTGGAAATTCATTTGATAAGACTCCCTTAACATTAAATTTGTACTTGCTATACTCATGAACAGACTTAATAAAATTCACATATAATATAATATATTAATATATTAAGTGTATCTGCGCCATATTTGTTTTCATTCGGATTTCTACGAGAAGAGTGTTTAGCAGTAAACGTACAAACAACAAGTTCCTTTCCAATCTATTACGAGGAACTGCAAAATATGATACTGCAGCATTTGTACTGATACAGAAACTGTTATATAGTTATATATATTTCCTTACATCCACAGATATATGCTGTGAAAAAGGGAGTATTTTCGCAACGAAAAATTTTATCTAATCAACCTTTAATAAAATTATCAATTTACAAAACTATAAACGACAAAGACTATATAAACTTTTCTTAAAGTAAGAGGAATATGTACATAGTGGAATACTTCAAGAGAGAGAGAGAGAGAGAGAGAGAGAGAGAGAGAGAGAGAGAGAGAGAGAACCCACAAAATGGCCCCTGATAACTAGGTGTCTCTCATTTGCGAATCCCTGGACCGGATTAAATAGATTAACTCCTCTCGAATCTTTCCCGGCTCTCCAAAGGGTCCTGGACCCAGATTCCCAGCTGTAAACCCGAAGTCTGATTAAAGGAATTAGTGATCTTACGGGAATCACTCAGCCAGCTACTCGCCACCACGCAGTAAGTCTGCTGCAAGGGTCTTCAGGGAAAAATTTTAGTTTTTCGATGTAAGAGAAACTGCGTACGTACTGCCCACACAAAAACACACACACACACACACACACACACACACACATATATATATATATATATATTATACTATATATATATTATACGTATGTATTTATCTTTATAAACACATATACATAATACATATATATATATATATATATATATAATGTGTGTGTGCTTGTGTGTATCTATATATAAATATAAATATACACTCACGCGCGCGCACACACACACACACACACACACACATATATATATATAATATATATAAAAGCATGTATACATGAATATACTATAATTGTGGCTAGATCTCTAAAAAGACACACACATACAAGTATATATGGATGTGAGTGCATTCTTGTGGGTGCTTCCTTTTCGAAAAGTATTTTTTCAATCGTCTATGCTAAAAATGTATATCAAAATGTCGCAATATCCCATATCTAACTGATACTAAAGATAATAATGATATACCATACACACACGTACATATAAACGAAAAAGAGGACTAAATGAATACTTAAATCTGTCAGAATATTTCAAACCTGATAGCATGAACACCTTTTTTTTTTCTTGCCAACTGAAAACTTGGGAAATAAAAGATGCAACTCAATATTCAAATATACGATAAAAGGAAAATCCATGAATAAACTTCTAAACTTAGGGAAGAAAACCTGAAAAAAAAGAAGAAAAATATCACGTTTCCCCATCCCGACCTGCGGTCCCATGAAATTTACGAGCACAAACCATAATATATCTATAGAAATCTTTCCACATTTACTCCCGGAATGAATCAAATTTCAACAATGAACGTCACTGAGACCATCTCTCTCAGACTCTTTCGAAATTCAAACATTCGTCCGTCTCCTGGAAGATTGTCAAGGGCTGAGGAGTGGGAACAGTGAGGGATTAGGTTGGGGAAGGGGATGGGAGTGCTCTATGAGAGGGTTTTTGAGGTCGGGGAATGGGGGTGATGGGGAAGGGGGGAAGATGAGGACCATCCCCACAACGCTCCACCTTTTCTTCTCTGTAAGGAACCACTGGCGACATCAGACGAAACTTATGAAGCTGAAACCGTTGGACAAGGCCCAGAAAGTTGGACAATTTATGATGGTAGCGTATAAAAAGCGACGTATGATGGGTGTGGAGGTCCAATAAACCGATCGTCTTACAACTTTTGGAAAAAGGGAGTGAGGAGGAAGAGAGGAACGCCCCAAACATTTCGGTGGACTGGACCTGGGTTTCAGAATGTGCAGTTCTCTCTCTCTCTCTCTCTCTCTCTCTCTCTCTCTCTCTCTCTCTCTCTCTCTCCAATATTAAATAGATTGTTCTCAACAAATCAAATATAATCTATATGAATATACTCATGGCAGACCACCAATGAATACATTCAATGAATTCTGAATATGACTGAAATTCTTCCTCTTCTCGGATCCCAAATGCTGGATGTCAGAGCTTGGAATATTAATAATCTGGAGAGCAGCCATGCTATGTGTCACCAGGCTAATGTAAATCATCCAAAGATGAAAAGCCTTTTTGAAGAACAAGCGAACAAGAATAAGAAGGCAAGAAGCAGCAACTAAATATCAGAGAGAGAGAGAGAGAGAGAGAGAGAGAGAGAGAGAGACTCAACTTACTAAATTATTACAAAACAAAAAATGAAGAGCTACAACAAAACCTGAGAGAGAGAGAGAGAGAGAGAGAGAGAGAGAGAGAGAGTCAACATACTAGATTATTACAAAACAAAAAATGAAGAGCTACAACAAAACCTGAGAGAGAGAGAGAGAGAGAGAGAGAGAGAGAGAGAGACTCAACTTACTAGATTATTACAAAACAAAAAATGAAGAGCTACAACAAAACCTGAGAGAGAGAGAAAGAGAGAGAGAGAGAGAGAGAGAGAGAGAGAGAGAGAGAGAGTCAACTTACTAGAGTATTGTAAGATAAAAAAGGCAAAGCTACAACGGAATCTCACAGAGAGGAGAGAGAGAGAGAGAGAGAGAGAGAGAGAGAGAGAGTCAACTTACTAGATTATTACAAAACAAAAAATGAAGAGCTACAACAAAACCTGAGAGATGAGAGAGAGAGAGAGAGAGAGAGAGAGAGTCAACATACTAGATTATTACAAAACAAAAAATGAAGAGCTACAACAAAACCTGAGAGAGAGAGAGAGAGAGAGAGAGAGAGAGAGAGAGAGACTCAACTTACTAGATTATTACAAAACAAAAAATGAAGAGCTACAACAAAACCTGAGAGAGAGAGAGAGAGAGAGAGAGAGAGAGAGAGAGAGAGTCAACTTACTAGAGTATTGTAAGATAAAAAAAGGCAAAGCTACAACGGAACTTCACAGAGAGAGAGAGAGAGAGAGAGAGAGAGAGAGAGAGAGAGTCAACTTACTAGAGTATTGAAAGATAAAAAGGCAAAGCTACAACGAAATCTCACAGAGAGAGAGAGAGAGAGAGAGAGAGAGAGAGAGAGAGAGAGTCAACTTACTAGACTATTGTAAGACAAAAAAGGCAAAGCTACAACGAAATTTCACAGAGAGAGAGAGAGAGAGAGAGAGAGAGAGAGAGAGAGATAATGCTCTCGAAATGGTGAGGTGTGTTTGCCCTTCCCCGATTCATCATCGAGTATTTTTGATTCGTTTCCCCATTACAACAGTCATTAGATGAAAAAAAAAAGTTTCTAATACTGCCAAACTGCAATAGGGAAAATTCAAGAACAAAAATTGTTCATTGTGTAAAGTTAAATGGGAAATGTTCAGAGTTGAAGTGCAGAATATTCGCGACTAGGCAGGTTAAATTGTCCGAGTTACAGAATTAAGTAGGGCAAAGGTATAACTACGAAGTGCTTAACGCTCTAGATTAAATTGTAAATGCTCTTTGGTGTGTTTCAAAGGGACAAACACGGGTGAACTACGCAGACACACAAACGCGTAGATACAGTATATATATATATATATATATATATATCTATATATATATATATATATAATATTAAAAGGGGCAAACACGGGGTGAACTACACAAACACACACGCATATATATATATATATACATATATATATATATATATATATATATAAATATATATATATATTATATATATACACATAAATATATACATATACGTATTTGTGTAAGTGTACACATATTTGCCTGCGTATCTCTCTCTCTCTCTCTCTCTCTCTCTCTCTCTCTGTATCTATATATACATATATATACACACGCACACACACATGTATATATATATATATATATATATACATACATATATATCTATATATATCTATCTATATATATATATATATATATATAATATATATATATATATATATATATATAAATATAGAGAGAGAGAGAGAGAGAGAGAGAGAGAGAGAGAGAATATAAACAACTTAACATCAAGAATCACTAAGCTACTATCAATCTTTCCCGACCCGTGTTCGTACAGTACACGTCCATTATTAACCTTCTAGAAAAGAAAATGTATTCCATCGTTCACCTTAATGTTCCGCGTCTAAGCCTAAGGCCGAGACTCCTTAGGCACCGTTAGTTTCCCTTTCATTCGGGAAAAAAAGATCTCAGAGATGATGACGTAGAATCTCATAATCACCTTACATTTAATTTCCCCTCCTCCAGAACTCCTCCCTGTACGTCCGTCCTCCTCACCCCGCAGGATAAAGTAAATAAGTAAGGGGGTCTTCCGGAAGAAGGCCAATATAAGCCTGAAAACAGTCGTATCTCAGGCAACTATAATACGAATATCTTTTCTCTCTCAACTCAGTAGCTGTATTGTTTGTGTTCTTAAGCTATTTTTACATGCCATAATCTTGTAATTACAGTATATATTTTCTTTTCAAAGTATGGAACCCTACATTGTAACCAAGAGAAATAATATCTATTATTCCTGTCTAATCCCTCTTGATGCTCAACTTTGCACGGTTCCTTCCTGCCATCTCTTTTTCTCTATTTTTTCCCCCCATTATCCGCTCATTTCCTTCGTTGAACTTCCTTCCATCCTTCCTTTCCTTCCAGAGATCTTTTCGTTATCAAAACTCTCCTTCCCCCTCACCTTCCCTCCCCCCTCTATTCCCACCAACCAACCGACCTTTCTTAAGACTCCTCCGCTCCACAAAGCTTCCTTTCAACGCTGGAAAACTTGGGACGACTTTGTGCCGAACTTGGCCGCCCCAGGTCAAAAGATAATAGTCGGTAATTAGTGAGGCTGTTAATGTAATTACTTTGGCTGGTGAATTCGTGCGATTAACTACGATAACTTCTGCCCTTGTTTACATTTCAATTATGCTTTTGTGCTCGCCGGCGTTTTGCCTAGGGGAGAGCTGATGTTAAGTTGCTGTTCATTGGGCGGCCGTGGTTTTTGATGAACACGTTTAATGAATTCATTCAGGTCGTGATCGACAATGCTCAATTGCATCTAAATCCCGAGAAGGGAGAGAGAGCCACTTTAGTTCGAATAATGTTCTCTTTTCTAATGTTAACACCCGTTCTTTTACATATGTTCCCAGAGATCATATACATTCTTCTCCATGAATTGTTTATTCTCTAAATATTAGTTGTTAGTTTGCCTCCTTGAATTACTCTCTCTCTCTCTCTCTCTCTCTCTCTCTCTCTCTCTCTCTCATACTTCTATTCATACTCTCTTTGCTTTCATAAATAAATTTCATCAGCCCATTGATCGCCAATCGATTATTTTCATCCTTTTACACGAGTGCTTATAAATAGCCTTCCATCCTCAGTATATTAATTTCCTAATATAATCTCAGCAAGCGAAATCTCTCCGATACCCTCCATTAGTCTGTTCTATGCTAGACGTACAAAACTGGGCCTGTGTATTGTCCCTGATAGACAGTGAAGCCATTTTTCAAGGGTGACAGTTGCCTTGAAGAAAAGATTTCTCATCCTGACAGGGAGGACTGAGTTAGATGTACAGTTGGACGCAGGAAATCCTGGAACATCTCGCTCTGAGGAAGCGCACCCTCTCAAACACGAGGTGAGTTCCTGTGTATAGCCCAAGGAGCTATAACCTCCTTGGTATAGCCCCCTCCACTACCTCTTCCATCTCTCTACACACTAACTGTTTAGTTACTCACCGGCCAGTAAGGGTGTGACGGTAAATTCTGGGTCCACCTGTACATGCCTTCAACTATCTATCGAACTTTTGCCAATTGGAAAGAAACCTGCTGTTATACCAGCAGTTGTCATAATACAGAGTAGGTAGCAATTAAGACGCAATTACAACAGATTCTGTTTGGATGGGCTAAAATCGTTCGGAATTACCGGACACCTGTACCTTTTGATGTCTGATGTATTCTGTGAAATAGCTAAATAAGAGTTGCTGAACCTTAAGAAGTACTCCTATAATAATCTACAGTTAGTTGCAAGTGATACAAAGATTATGAACATTCCAGGTTGCTCCACTATTATGTGAAGTGGATCGAAGTTGTAAAATTCTTATTTTGTTTGATACATAAAGAGTTCGGATACAATTAGATAAATGAAATCATGGCTTATAACTGAAAGGTTAAATCAGATTATTGGTGAGCTAATTCTTTACACACATACACACACACACACACACACACACATATATATATATATATATATATATGCTGTATATATATAATATATATATATATATCTTATATATATATATATATATATGTATGTATGTACGAGTATATATAAGCATATATATAGGCATATTAAGTATACACTAGAGAGAGAGAGAGAGAGAGAGAGAGAGAGAGAGAGAGAGAGGTAAGGACCATTATCGGTGAAAATACCTTTCCTTCTAATCTCAACTCTGGTAGCACCTGCATATAGATTTTTGGTGGGCCGCATTTGTCTCCGGATT
>NC_090755.1:74795609-74798109 GCF_036898095.1 Palaemon carinicauda
ATATATGTGTGCGTGTGTGTGTGTGTGTGTGTGTGTGTTTGTTGAGTAACAATGTTGTACTCGTCGTTGTGGGATGCAGAAACACGTGTAAGTAAAATAAGCCGATAAATAAAATAAAATAACTAAAAATTACATTTCACTAAAAAATTCGAAAGCTGAATACTCAAGTATCAAGAAGTAAAGAAACGTCGAAAATGTTAAACAGGTTCAGTCATAACGCAGTTAAAAGTCATTATTTATAAATGGAACTATTGTAATGATAAAATGATATAATTGAAATTAAATTGAAATGATGAAATTATTCTAAAGACTAAGAAATTATCTAAATACAATCGATGATGAGAGCTCGTTATGTAGTATAACACACGCTCATAGATTCATAAGTAAATAAACACAGAACGGTCTAAAGTTCCTCTGCCATTTATATATATATATAAATATATATATATATATATATATATATATATATATATATATATATATATATATATATATATTTTCTAATGACTGAAATAATAATACCAATTCCCTAATATCGCAAGAGGGTCTGCCCCCCTCTTTTATTCTTCTCCTGTACTTCTCTTTCTCCCTATTTCCTAAATCTTTCCCATCCCGAGTACCTGCCTTTGAGCTATAAACTGGATTGTATCCAGGGGTACTCTTCCTTTCCCCATATTCCCCACTTCCCTATTATTATTATTATTATTATTATTATTATTATTATTATTATTATTATTATTATTATTATTATTTATATCTTTAAGGCGAAGAATTGTATCAAATACACTTCTTAAGAAAGATAATTTTACATTCATTTTTACACAATTATATGATGTTTCCCGTTAATGTTTTTTATAAACTCTTGAAAGGATTATAAAACATCATTCGTGAATATAAATTTGAAAAAAGATGAAGCAAGTCTTTAGAAGATAAAATATGATAAGAAAAACCGAAATAACTGATGCCTCGAGTAATACATAAATAAATTGAGATTACCACCTTTGAAAATATATGGAATTTCGTCTTAAAAAAAAAAATAATTTAGAAAGAGGAACTTCCCTTTGTGGTTTGATATCACAAAACAACACCAGGAAGGTCAGGTCGAATACTTTTCATCAATGGTTCATCGCTGCTCTCTGAGAGACGAGAGAGAGAGAGAGAGAGAGAGAGAGAGAGAGAGAGAGAGAGAGAGAGAGAGAGAGAGAGAGAGAGAGAGAGAGAGAGGTAAATAGATAGTTCGGAAAAAAAAACCAAAAGAGGGTGAGGGAAGTTGGAGGAGAAAAAGGAGAAAGAGAAAATTGGGGATAAATGGAGGCGACGCAGAGAAATGAAGATGTTTGCCAGAGATTATTTTGAACTTTTCTCACTGATAATCTTAACACATACCATAAAGCGCATAATAAAAAATAAAATGGAAAGGTACCTAAATGAAAACAACAAAAGAGAAAAATAAAGAAAATCGTTGGGCAATTGTAGTCCAGTGCTACCATATCCGAAGTGACAACCGAAAAACGCAAGTGGGGGAAACTTCTCCCGGTGATAACAGCAGATTATAAAACAATTGGCAATGAAACGCTCACACTATCCCCCACTCCCCCTCAGAGGAGATCCGGTCAGATTCAATTTCCCCTGAAACAAATTGGGTTTCCATCTATCTACCAAATCTAATAGATTGAAAAATGCTGTTATATCGAGTCTAACCGGTTTACGTGAGCAAACTTCCATATACACTAAAGCTCCTTCTAAAAGTTAACATCCAACAAAAAAAAAAAAAAAAAACATTCCAATATTCTGGTCGAGTTTCTAGTAAATTAAAAATTTAATGAACGCTGCTCTTTCTTGCTTGACTAAAACTCAAAGCTTTCAGAAGTCCTGGAAAGGAAAAGTGGCTTTCTTTGGCCCCTTCAAACAACTAACCACCACTCAAGGAGATCTAAGCAGAGAAAACTCGTGTAAAATCCATTAAACACGAGGTTTTCTCCTACTGTTCGGTGCTTCAACACGGTAGGAGGCATGTTTTTCAGATGGAGGAGGAGGGGTAGGGGTTAAACTGGAAGGGGGAGAGAGAGAGAGAGAGAGAGAGAGAGAGAGAGAGAGAGAGAGAGAGAGAGGCTAATCTTCAAGTTGTTGATAAAAAAGTTTTGATACAAGTATAAAACAAGGTTTTGAGAAGAGAAACCAGCGAACGAGCGAACTATTTTGGCAGAGAAATGAAGGTCTTTGCCAACAATAGTTGAAATTTTTTCAAGCTCCTGTTACTGTTCTTAAAATGTTTTATTTTTCCTTGTTCCCTTTCCTAATTGGGCTATTTTCCTTCTTAGGACCCCTGGGCTTATAGCATCCTGCTTTTCCAACTAGGGTCGTAGCTTAGCATTTAATAATAATAATAATAATAATAATAATAATAATAATAATAATAATAATATGGATGTTGAGGAGCCACTGTCCTCGACCTACTTACAATCACACTTGAGTTTTGTTATGATTGAACTTCATACCC
>NC_090755.1:74803109-74805609 GCF_036898095.1 Palaemon carinicauda
CACGTACAGCAAGCAAAGCCCATACACATGAAGAAGGATGCCCTATCTACGTTTTCCTCAATACTATAACCGCCGATATTGGTTAAATGTAACAAGTTAATTTAAACTCTATTGCTATGATGTTATCTAATTCATGACAATATCAATCTTTTTCTTTCTCACCGTTATCCCTTCAATAAGGGGTCGGTTTCCTGATGGGCCCTCTCCAATGCCTTCTATCAATGGTAACCTCTTCCACCAAACCTCTCTATCTCCGTATCATCCTTCACCTTATCTCTCCATCTAATTCTCTGCCTCCCTTTCGATCTTCCCCCTCTAATAGGTTCCTCCCAAGGCCTCCTCACTCACTCCCCACCATCCATCCTTAACTCTGCCTCATACCATCTCAGTCGCCCCACTCTCATTACCTCTCTACTATGCTTGTCATTCTTTTTTCATAATTTTCAAATTTTTAAAGCAGTGCTATTCTCATAATCCACCTTAACATTTTCACCGCTGTTCTCTAAAGCTTTACTTCTTCTTTCCATATATTAGCTTCAATGGTATTTTCTTATCACATACTACTCCTACTAACCTCCTTTACTTCCCTCAGGCAGCTTGTATCTTATTCTGAACTTCAGCTTCACATCCTCCCTCCTGATTTATAGTAGATCTCACGTATCTAAATTGTTCCACCTGTTTTATGACCGAGCCTCTACTTTTACATATGGCTATCCTGTCCCTACCTTCCATTCTGCTCACCATAGCTTCAGTCTTATCCACATTTACCCTCAAGCCATCCCTATCCAAATTCACTTGCTACTCTACAACCCTTCTCGGAAAGTCTTCCCCATTTTTCGTGGTAACCACCAAATTACCTTTAAGTAGCAATTCCAACAAGTCTTCTTAGCACTGTAATTGTTCAGTGGCCACTTTCCTCTTTGTAAGGGTAGAAGAGACTCTTTAGCTGTGGTAAGTAGCTCTTCTAGGAGAAGGACACTCCAAAATCAAACCATTGTTCTCTAATCTTGGGTAGTGCCATAGCTTCTGTACCATGGTCTTCTACTGTCTTGGGTTAGAGTTCTCTTGCTTGAGGGTACACTCGGGCACACTGTTCTATCTTATATCTTATTTCTCATCCTCTTGTTTTGTTAAATTTTTTATAGTTCATAAAGTGATATTTATTTTAATGTTGTTGCTCTTCTTACAATATTTTATTTTTCCTTGTTCCCTTTTCTCACTGAGCTATTTTCCCTGTTGGAGGCCCTGGGCTTATAGCATCCTGCTTTTCCTATTAGGATTGTAGCTTAGCAAGTAATAATAATAATAATAATAATAATAATAATCTCTTTATTTAATATACCATTGACCAGCACAAATAAAAACAGGCTTAATGCTCACCTCTGGTGTAACCCTACACTAACTTCAGTTTTCTATTTCCCCAATAGCTGTTATTACTTTTGTTCTTGTTCTTTTTTACATCATCTATGCCATTCTGACCAACTTCTCTGGGATTTTTTTTTATTCCTCAAGCACCAAAACATCACTTATCATTATTTTTTGACAGTGTTAATCTTATCGACAGAAGCTGTTAATTGTAAACACGCGATGGTCAGTTATGTGACCCAATTGTAGCCTATAAATAGCTGTGATTTCCCTGGAATAAAGTTGGTAGTTAGTAAGCTACCTCTACTTAAAGTCTGCCTCCTCTCCCATCACATGTCTAAATCCAGAGTACAAAACAAAGAATTTTAAAATAAAACAAAAACTTTCATGGGTCTAAGCAGCTGTGAGCTGAACGTCTTTCATGCAGCTACAGAAAAATTGCTTACAGAGGAAAATAGAAAAACAACATCGATGAAGGGAGGCCGCAGCATTTGGGGGGAAAAGGATCAGGTATAAGGCCCAGAGAGAGAGAGAGAGAGAGAGAGAGAGAGAGAGAGAGAGAGAGAGAGAGAGAGAGAGAGGCCCGGGAGGGATTTTGGCCGCCCATCAAGGCTCCAGTTATGCGGAAGGAGAGAGGAGATTTCCACATAAGAGATTCCCAGATAATCTACGGTCCTATTTTCTTTCAGAGACACTATTCCATGCTTTCATTTCCGTCTCTCCTGAGAGAGAGAGAGAGAGAGAGAGAGAGAGAGAGAGAGAGAGAGAGAGAGAGAGAGAGAGAGAGAGAGAGCAATGCACATTTCCCATTACGTCTCCGGTATAATATCCTCTAACAAAATCTACACGTGTGACATTATTGTGATACGAAAGTATATCCAGGCTGTTAAAAAAGAAAAAAAAAAAAAAAAAGCCGTATTCGGTGCTTCATAAAAAATGGTGCCACTGAATGTGTGATATAATGTTAATATATAAATGGTATACACAACGGAGGTATTCACCGAGCTTGAATAAATTGACTATTGATGTTGCGTCAAATTGGCCGGCCAAGTGATTTTCAATTTCTCGATCTGTATGTATTGGTATTAATGGGTCGGTAGCGATTTCCGCCAAAGTTCATATTGAATCGTGGAAA
>NC_090755.1:74810609-74830609 GCF_036898095.1 Palaemon carinicauda
TTGCGTTTAGAGAATTACTTTGTTGTGATTAGATCTCCATGCATCATGTCAGATTGGATTCTGACGTTGCTGGCTCTGTTCGGGCAAGTCAATAACACTTGCGCTGGGCGAATGGTAAAATTATAATAATAGCATTTGCATACTATCAACTTAATCGATGTAAATTTACTTATCTTTTGTTGCGTAAATATGTCACTAACAGGAATTTTTACCTTAAATTATATATGCTATGAAAATAATTCATTCATGGTTTAAAAATAATTACGAGCATTAAAAAAGAACTTCAGTCTATAACATTTAAAACCATTTGCGACAGTTTTTATTTTATATATATTACTGACTCTAGTCATTTCATGAAATCTAAGTCGTCGTTGCATGACAAAGACTGACGTTACCAATCATGTGCCATTAACTTCCTCATATCTTCATTAATTTTCAAACACAACTCCAATGTTATTCTTACTTATCACCGTTATTTTCATTAATGATTTACCTCTTAAGCATTTATATGTATATATACAGTATATATATACTATATATATATATATATATATATATATATATATATATATATATATATATACATATATACTGTATGCATGTATGTGTATATATATATACATATATATATAATATATATATATATATATATATATATATATATATATATATATATATATATTTATATATACACACACGCACACACACACACACACACATATATATATATATATATATATATATATATATGTGTGTATGTATGTATGTATGTATGTATGTGTGTGTATGTATGTATGTATGTGTGTGTATGTAAGTATGTATGTATGTATGTATAGATAGATACATTATTTTAATGAGAGAGAGAGAGAGAGAGAGAGAGAGAGAGAGAGAGAGAGAGAGAGAGAGAGAGAGAGAGAGAGAGAGAGAGAAATACATAAAACCCTACATACAAAGGGTTCCATTGGCAGTAATATCCCCGCTCAGAGAGAGTTATTAGTAAATATGAACACCCGGTGTCCTTCTATAAAGCTGCTATTTTCAAAGCAAGTAATGTTCTTATCAGATAGGCAGATTCCCTTTGATATCTACCTTGCAAGAGGCGAGAGATTCAACTCAATTATGATACAAAGAACCACATTATATCATGTAAAGGGATTTTGCATTCCTTGGGCACAAAAGCGGTACATGCAGCCATGCATGTCGGTTGCATGTGGCAAGACAAATTTCATCGATGCTTTTTTAGGCCACGTTTTGTTACACACACGTGTGTATATATATGTATGTATATATAAATATATATATATAATATATATATATATATATATATATATATCTATATATCTATCTATCTATCTATCTATATATATATATATATATATATATATATATATAAATATGCATGCAGCTGTATCCTTATGATTATTATTATTATCATAACTATCATTATTATAATTATCATCATCATTATTATTAACATTATTTTAATTATTATTATCATTATTATTATTATTATTATTATTATTATTATTATTATTACTATCATAATCACAAGGTAACCTATAACCCTAATTGAAAATGGAAGATGCCACAAGCCCAAGGGCTCCAACAGGGAAAAAATATCCCAGTGAGGAAAGGAAACAAGGGTAAAAAAAAACAAAAGTAATAAACAATCAAAATCAAATATTTTAAGAACAGTAACATTAAATCAGATCTTCCATATACAAACTATCAAAACTTAAAAAAGCAAGAGCAAGAGAAATAAGATAGAACACTGTGCCCAAGTGAACCCTCAAGCAAGAGAACTCTAATCCAAGACAGTGGAAGGCCATGGTGCAGAGGCTATGACACTATCCAAGACTAGAGAACAATGGTTTGATTTTGGAATGTCCTTCTCCTAGAAGAGCTGTTTACCATAGCTAAAGAGTCTTCTACCTTTACCAAGAGGAAAGTAGTCGTTAAGCAATTACAGTGCAGTAGTTAACCCCCTTGAGCGAATCAGAATTGTTTGGTAATCTCAGTGTTGTCATATAAATATAAAGGTAAATATAAATATAAATATAAACATAAATACATATATTTATATATATATATATATATATATATATATATGTATGTATGTGTATATATATACATATACACACACACATATATATATATATATATATATATATATATATATATATATATATTTATGTGTATATATATACACATATACATATATGTATATATATACATATATATATATATATATATATATATATATAATATATATATATATATATATATATATATATATACACCGTGTCCATGGGAGGAAATAAGAAGTAAGCACTTGACCTTCCCCCCAGGGAGTTTTTTTTGAGCGAGACATGAGTATTTCCTCTCGCCCGTACAAATTCAAATAAGCCAAAAATACTTTTAATTTCGAATTCGCTCTACCAGACCGTAAGGGAAAATTATGCTGTGATAAAAATTTCCGACCGGGTAAAGATTCGAACCTTAGCACTCAAAATCAAGAGTGACAGTCTTCTATCGTATCCATTCGGTTTTGAAAAGAGATAGGAGTTGGTTTCAGCTCTGCCGCACATATTACTGTCAAATTTTAGTTTTGTACTTAGAATCGGAATTAATTCATCACCACCTGCATTTGACAGAAATATGTGCAGCAGATTTCGAACTGACTTCCATCACTATTTACAGCCGAATGGGAATGATAGTCGATTGCCACTTTGATTTCGACTCGACTAAGGTTCGAATCTTCCCCATGGGAGAAATTCTTATAATAAATTTACCCTGGGTGTGTGATTCCGAAGCTGATTGAATCCGATATCAAAATATAATTGGGATTAACATGAATAAATGAAAATCAAGAGGTAAAATTATCATCACAGACAAATGTTATAAACTTACCCATCGGCTATAATGATGAAGATGAGTTGATTTCGAAGAAGAAAAAAAAAAAAAGAAGAAGAAGAAAAGAAATCGTCATTAAAATGAACGGCAGACTTGCAATCCAGTCTTATCTCTCTTTATAGCCCAATGGGTATGATAGGGTCACTTTGTTTTCGATTCGACAAAGGCTCGAATATTTGCCCCACCGGAAATTCTTATCATGAAATAAATCCCGAGGCAGAGTGAATCCAATATTAAAAAGTGTATTTGGATAAAGGAAAATCACTTATATTACTGATAGAATTATAGTTTCTAAATATTGAGAAAATCATTCATCAAACTCCTACTGTATTTCATAACTGTATCACTTTTATGTATTTATAGATTTAAAATTATAAAGATTTTCTTAATATTTACGTTTAAATCTAAAAGCATTTTTCTGCCTTCAATTTTTTTCCACGCGTTGATACAGAACTGGTGTGCAGCCTGTATTTTTTCATTTCAATCCTCTTCCATATAATCCTTTTTCCTTGATATAGAACTTGGAAAAAGTATTCTTTATGCATACGGAAGCCTTTTATCATTATTTTAACGTTAAATTCATCTTTTTAATTCTCTTAACGTTATACTAAAGTACTTTTCTCCATTTAAATTTATAAATTGCCAATTAACAGTCACTAGAACTTCTGTATGGTTTTTATTTCTCATCCAATTACCATACATCTCCCTTGCGTTATTCAAACACAATTACACTAATCTTCACAATCCTCCCAAGGTCACTATTCATTCAACATTCATTCTCCCATTATTCTCTTATAATTTAAAAACTTACTCAATACTTAAATATTTAAACTTTCACAATATGTAAGCTTTCACCTATCTTTAAATTTCCCTTCGAACAACAAAATAACAGTACCAGGCAGTCAATCTTCCGCTCGCTTACAACCCCCCCCCCAGCCCCGTACGTTCACCACATAAGCCATGGACGAGCCTGGCTGGAATACGTTCAGGAGAAATATAGTCCCTTTAAGGTACTCTGCACTATTTCGGGATAACCACCGCCCCCCTCAAAAAAAAAAAAAAAAAAAAAAAAAAAAAAAAAAAAAAAAAAAAAAAAAAAAAAAAAAAAAACCACGACGACCCATTCATGAACATGGAGACGAATCGATGTACTTACGTCTTTCATAACTACAACCGGTTAGGCAATTTGTGGGATTGTTGCATCAGAGTGTATCTCTTCGGGTACCCTCTTTCACCAGGATATAACTACTACTTCTCCCCTCTGAGCATGATAGAATACACACACTCTCTCTCTCTCTCTCTCTCTCTCTCTCTCTCTCTCTCTCTCTCTCCTCTCTCTCTCTCTCTCTCTCTCTATATATATATATATATATATATATATATATATATATACATAACCATGTGAAAAAAATGCAATACCCAACCCATTAAAATGAAAATAAAAATTCAACAAAAATATTTTCGTATAGAAATATGAAATAAATTAATAATTCAATACCTAGAATATTTTGAAGCATTTCTAGTGCGTTTTAAACAAGTATATAAAATCTTATATCCATCATGTTAAGAGAGATAAGACTGCTAGTTGTACCTTACACAACAAAATACCAAAAGCAATCTCTAATAACAAATTGGAAAAAGGTTATGAAGTTGAATGAAAACAATATTTTTTCACTAAAGTTTGGCCCATTGTCTGTTTTGGTAAATACGTGAGATAAGCTGAATATGTAACAAGACAGTTATGACATTATAATGCAATGTTTCTGTTACACGAAAAAAGTGCCATTTTAATTTTATCACCTGATATTGCGAAACCCTCTAGATGATTTTTTATTGTTCTACTACTACTACTACTACTACTACTACTACTACTACTACTACTACTACTACTACTACTAGTAGTAGTAGTAGTAGTAATAATAATAATGATAATAATAATAATTGCAAAAATGAGAGAGAGAGAGAGAGAGAGAGAGAGAGAGAGAGAGAGAGAGAGAGAGAGAGAGAGAGAGAGAGAGCGCAGGTACGTAAATCCAACTTTACTTAATGTAAGAAAACTAAAATTACTGGTATGAAAACTGTAAATAGCCAAATATATATATATGAATACATTAAACAAAGAAAATATCTAAATGAATTATTCATATCTATTTAAATTCGAGCTACATTTGTGAAAAACAAGAGTAATAACTTAAGAACCCTTGAGAGTTCTGTTCATTTCCTTTAGCAAGATATAATTCTACTAATATACTCTCGTGATTTACTTTCACTTTCTTCCATGGGGGAATTCTTTGATCCCCTTAGGCCTAAAAGTTAAGGCCTAATCCTTAAGAATTACTGGGTTGCTAAGACCACCAACGCACTTCCTAGCAAAACAAATTATGGATCAGAAGAGTTTAAAAAGTATAAGCATCTTATTTACCGAAAAAAATATATTTTCTAAGAGCAAGGTGTAGAGCGAGGGGGGGAGGGGGAGTTGAGGGAACAGTTGGGGAAGGGGTAGGTATGAAGGGTGGGGGAGTACTGGCGACAGCAATTTATTAATGAATACAAAAATATTAAGCTAACAAAGGATAATGCCTTTATGTGGCAGTGTTAGTAAATGACCAATCATAGAAAAAGAAAGTATTAAACTTAATCTAAACTCCTCTCAGAAATATATGCATTGAATCCAAAATTAAGAAAAATACATTGTCACCTGGGATACTTTAGTTTTGCTATCAGAATACTCCCATATCCTTCATATATTCTCAAATGTATGAATTAGTTTTATTCTTTATGTCTACGAGCCAAATTTCCTAATACAGTCACTTTATCCTGATAATGCAACAGAGATGATTAAATACACTATATTGTATTATTGCTATAATTGTATCCTGAGGGATGATTGTCCCTAATGCTGCCGTATGTTATATTTGATCTACCGCTTTTAATAAGTTTCGTTTTATTAGAATATTGACGAGTGACCCACAAATACACGTTTCGACATTGGAATTTAATTGAATCTTTCCAGCTAGGTATATGCAAATTAAAAAGGAGGTCATTTTTTCATTGGATATTTATTCATCGTTATGGATGGCTTGTAATAATTTTTTTTTTTTTTTTTTTTGTCACGGGTTATTATATAGCCCCCTCTACCCCCTGTCACATCCTCATTTAATTGGATAACGCTTTAAACGTCAAACAGGGAGCCATTATTTTTCAAGTGGATCCTTCGCTTTCGTGTTATGCTTGGGCTGCATGCGGAAAATCATTCCGGAAGCAACATCCTCTCTCCTATATGATAAAGAGAAAGTATCTGACTATATATATATATATATATATATATATATATATATATGTGTGTGTGTGTGTGTGTACATATTTTATATATATATATATATATATATATATATATGTGTGTGTGTGTGTTTCCTGTTATACTTCGGAAGAGAGGAAGTAATCACACCATGGTGAGAAAGGGTACCCCGAGAGGTACACTATATATATATATATATATATATATATATATATATATATATATATATATATATATATATATGTACATATTATATATATATATATGTGTGTGTGTTTCCTGTTATACTTCGGGGGAGAGGAAATAATCACACCATGGTGAGAAAGGGTACCCCGAGAGGTACACTATATATATATATATATATATATATATATATATATATATATATATATATATATATATTATATATATATATATGTGTGTGTGTTTCCTGTTATACTTCGGGGGAGAGGAAGTAATCACACCATGGTGAGAAAGGGTACCCCGAGAGGTACACTATATATATATATATATATATATATATATATATATATATATATATATATATATATATATATATATATATATATATATATATATATATATATATATCCTGTTACATTCCGGGGGAGAGGAAGTAGTCATACCGTGTTTAGAAAGGATAGGTACCCCGAGAGTTACACTGGGAAACCACACTCAAACAAATTGCTGAACCAGTAGATTGTGGAGGGTTGACTGCCGGTGAATCAGTGTGGATTTGCCTGTTCGTGGGTTTATATCTATCTAAATATTTAGACGTAATTTTTCACGGCTCTATGACATTAGTATGTAATAAAAATTTGGATTATGTGCCTTCGAAATCAGTTGTTTTTAGAATAATACACAAATATTGTTCCTAAGAAACTTGAAGGAAAATAAATAAGAAAAATATATTCGATATGATTGTGTGTTATTATAGTGACCTACTTTTTGTTTTCTAGTGTTAATTAATCTTTACATTAATGCGTATCGATTCTATATAGTTCTTTGATATTCCAATAATCTGTGTGTTTACATTGAGACAACACTTGCTATCTTCAATCGTTATTTTCCATCCTAGCTACATTCTCTTATTACCCTTCTACAATATCTTCGTTTCAGCTTCAATTTTGCTCTCCTACCCCTTAAACTCTACTTGATAACGAAGTTGGGAGATTTCAGTATTGATAATGTTTCTTTAAATATGTATGACTCTTTCAAAATTTTAGGTGTGATTCTCGACAGTAAATTTACTTTTGAGAAACATATAAGGTCTGTGTCTTCTTCAATTTCACAAAAAATAGGCTTATTGAGAAAGTCTTTCAAGATTTTCGGTGATCAATCTATTCTGAAGAAGTGTTTTAATTCTTTCATTCTACCTTGTTTTGAGTATTGTTCTCCTGTCTGGTCTTCAGCTGCTGATTCTCATCTTAATTTGTTGGACAGAAACTTACGGTCTATTAAATTTCTTATTCCTGATCTAGATATTAATCTCTGGCACCGTCGTTCAATTAGTTCATTATGCATGTTGCATAAGATTTTTCACAACTCTGACCATCCTTTACATTCAGATCTCCCTGGACAATTCTATCCTGTTCGTAATACTAGGCAGGCAGTTAATTCTAATAGCCAGGCCTTCTCCATCACGAGGCTCAATACTACGCAGTACTCTAGAAGTTTTATTCCAGCTGTGACCAAGTTGTGGAATGATCTTCCTAATCGGGTGGTTGAATCAGTAGAACTTCAAAAGTTCAAAGTTGGAGCAAATGCTTTTTTGTTGACCAGGCGGACATAGTCTTTTTATAGTTTATTTATGACATATTTGTTTTTGATGTTGTTGATAGTTTATTATATGACATGTCTGTTTTGACGTTGTTTCTTATTTTAGAATGATTTATTGTTAATTTGTTCTCTTCATTTATTTATTTCCTTATTTCCTTTCCTCACTGGGCTATTTTTCCCTGTTGGAGCCCCTGGGCTTATAGCATCTAGCTTTTCCAACTAGGGTTGTAGCTTGGATAGTAATAATAATAATAATAATAACCCTATATAAATAATAAAGCATATCTTAGCACTTTATGTATCCATTATCATTTGATGCTTAGACGAAACGCTAATACATCAAAATATTCGAAGAACAACAAATTACGGTTCACTTTCCCTTTGCCTACACATATACTGAAGAGTCCGCTTATTCTTTACATATTCTCCTCTGTCCTCATGCACCTTATAACACTGAGATTACCCAACAATTCTTCTTCACCTAATGGGTTGACTACTGCACTGTAATTATTCAGTGGCTACTTTCCTCTTGGTAAGGGTAGAAGAGACTCTTTAGCTATGGTAAGCAGCTCTTCCAAAAGAAGAGCACTCTAAAATCAAATCATTGTTCTCTAGTCTTGGGTAGTGGCATAGCCTCTGTACCATGGTCTTCCACTGTCTTGTGTTAAACTTCCCTTGCTTGAGGGTACACTAAGGCACACTATCTTATCTTATTTCTCTTCCACTTTTTTTGTTAAAGTTTTTACTGTTTATACAGAAAATTTCAATTTATTTTAATGTTACTGTTCTTAAAATATTTCATTTTTCCAGTTTCCTTTCCTCACTGGGCTTATTTTCCTGTTGGAGCCCCCGGGCTTATAGCATCCTCCATTTCCAGTTAAGGTTGTAGCTTAGCTAGTAATAATAATAATAACTAGCAGAACCCGTGTAAATTACATGAAATTATTTTTTCAATACTAATTATCTTGTTCCTAACCTATACATGCTTGAATAAAATGAGATAAGGTTTGACTCGTATATTTATTTTTAAAAATGAGCAATACATGAAATAATTTACAAAACTTCTTTATATGTAATATTTCTAGTGAAGGTAGTTCCTCTTCTCTTGCCATGAGTAGAATTATTCTGAGGACAAATTTTCACTCATTCACTGTTCATAGACCTTGCTCTTGAGAAGGCTACACAAAGTTATCCATGAGTAAAGCAAGGTTGTGGTAGGTAGATCCCAACCTTATGGAAAGTCTGTCCTTGAGCTTTATTAATGGTCATTGAATATGATAGGTGGACGGGAAATTGAGTAAGGTCTAGGAAGATTTGAAGCAAAAGGTGATCAGAATTATGAGAAATCTTTTACAATAAGAACGGATTAGTCGTTAAACGAAAAGGCCCGAGATTAATGTTATAATCTAGGTTATGGAAATGGATAGAACTCACTTTTTTGTCTAATATTTAAAAAAAAGAGTCAGGTGCTAAATACAAAATTGGGAAAACTATATAAGATGTGCTTTGGTTAAGTAATCAAAGTCTAATGTGAATTTGTAAGAGTATACCATGAAATTATTTACGTTTTCTTTAAAGCGTGACACACGAGTATACCATGAAATTATTTCCGTTTTCTTTAAAGCTTGACAAAACAAATAACACACACGGTACCGTATTAATATATAGATAATAATAATAATAATAATAATAATAATAATAATAACAAAAGTCCTTTACAGAAAATCATCTGCTAGTGGAAATATATTAACTAGTTGCTTAGGTATCTAAAAGCAACATTAGACATAACATGAGGCTGTATAGATGCAAAAATTTACAACGATACGATCCAGGCAGTGAATAAATACGTGTTTAATTAAAACAAAGCCAAAATGCCGGTTCAGTATAACAAATGTGTAATTATGACAGGTGATGACAGTTACAACATAGAACAAAAAATAAACATTGTAAATAACTGGTATTAAAAAAAATCAGTCACTCATTTCGTATAATAAATTCTATCAAAATAGAAGAAAAGATAATTTAAGAATAAACTCCCAATATACCTCTGATGTAAGGTTCCATTTGAATAAGAACAAATTACTTATATTTCCATCATTTGGTATTATTCGTATAAGCAGAACACTATTAGTACCAAAAACCATAAATAGTAAAAGTAGCTACAATAATTGTAATAGCTAAAACGTGAGTGAATGAAATCCGAATAACGATTACAGGTTTAAAGGCTGTCCATGAATGACAGAGACAATGGACAGTGACATTGCCCTATCAAGCAGGATAATGCCCTAGACTCTAGAGACTAACCATACATTCTACATATGATCAGCACCCAAGCCAACCCTCCACCGAAGCTAGGACCAAGGCAGGCCAGGCAATGGGTGCTGATGACTCAGCAGATAGACATATAGGCTCCCCCAAATCCCCCATCCTTAGCTCACAAGAATGGCGAGGTTGCAGCAACTAAATCAACAAACGAGTTTGAGCGGGACTCGAACCCCAGTCTTGCGATCACCAGTCAGGGACGTTACCACACGGGCCACCACAGTTTAACTCAAGCAAAAGTAGCAAATGATGTATTTATAAAATCTTATTGTCAATCACTAACTCAAGCAAGAAGACATTTGTTTACAATTTTTAGTTGAAAAAAAAAAACCCAAGTTGATTAACATTCAATATAGCACCAAACATCTGAAGACTCGGTAACATTCAGAAGTTATTTCAGCCATGTCTCTGGGACTGGAAAATAGATACTAATACTCTACGGTAATTCATATTCACGTTTCACTATAAAATCCCATTTTAATTCATGTTCAAAAGTGATCAATTAACAAAATTAAATAAATTTCATTACTCCTTCAAGAACAGAGATGCTCTGTATAAGTAATCGATGAGATTTTTCACTGCTCAAAAGTCATTTAAGTTATTTATATTTACAGAAAAATCCTC
Organism: Palaemon carinicauda; assembly: GCF_036898095.1. NCBI lineage: Eukaryota > Metazoa > Arthropoda > Malacostraca > Decapoda > Palaemonidae > Palaemon > Palaemon carinicauda. The sequence goes on from NC_090755.1 coordinate 74,821,546, forward strand.
ATTACAAATAAATCCAGATTTTACTTAAACTACAAATGTAAATCCAGGACAATATGCTGTATCTTATCGATTCTTAAAAATCACCAATCAAAACAAGAAAAACAGTGATGGAATGTTGGGGAGTCTAGAGACCTAGGTAGCTTTCTAGAGTTTTTGCTCTAAATGAAAAGATCATAGTGAATGTAAACACTTAGATCAGTTAAATACCTCCAATTAAGGGACAATAATAGTAAGTTATGGTGAAGGAAAAGTTGGAAGCGCAAAATATCATCCCTACAGAGTATCTTTAAATGACATATCCTGTAAAAAATAAGGTTTGAACAGGAATTGACAGGAAAAAAAATTCTAAAAACAAAACATCACTGAAACTAATATTTCAATCATTACTCATCATGAATTAGCACAACTATTTTACGGCCCAATTACTATTTTGTTGTTCTTTCAAACTATCGGTTTATTTACCGACAAATGAAAGGGGCGTCATATTACATAAAATTTCAAATCATAAGGTGACATCATTCCATGACATGTTTAAGATGTTTTAACAATAAGAAAAACAAGTTTTACAGTGGACATTTGCGTGTTACTCTAAAAATAACGTCATTATATGCAATTCCCAAGTTTAATAAATCAATATAAAAAACTTTGAATAGTCAACAAGATATTAAAGGCATATATCTTTTTTTTTTTTAATATGCCCCAATTCTATATATCAGGAAAGGTTCAGATGTTTGAAATGAATAAAGAAAATCCTAGTGGAATGAAATTTGCTTTTTGCGCTAATAAACGTAATTGAAAGAACGCCATGCAGTTTTCAGTTAAATACATCATGAATACCAGGTACTTGTAATAAAAGAATGAAAACTAGACACCGTTCTAAGGATTAATAATACTAAAACATAAAAGAAATAAATTGGAAAAAATAGTGGTGAAAAATACAGCAAGTGACGAAGTATCTACCAGGACAAACGTCGACGACATTTCACGAAATAAAAGGAGGAAAGCTTCGACAGAGAGAGAGAGAGAGAGAGAGAGAGAGAGAGAGAGAGAGAGAGAGAGAGAGAGAGAGAGAGAGAGAGAGAGAGAGAGAGAGAGAGAGAGAGAGAGAGAGAGAGAGATACGACCATCAGAGGAAAGCAATAGTCGTGAAATCTGCTACAAAACAAACACTTCAAAAATCCTGCCACATTCAGACATTCCAATCATAAAATATCACTCCAGAATCAATAGATGTTTCCTGTCTGATGATGGGTGGGTTAGGTGAGGAATAGAAAAGGGGGGAGGGGGAGGGGGCTGACGTCGAATATGAATGTTAGTTTATACAATTTTGGCCAGAATGTAAAGAAACTACATAGGGACTGATCAAATAAAATATTATCAATTTGGAGAGATTCCAAAGATATAAAATTCGGACCGTATCCATATACTTTACATTATAACAGCATAATATATATATATATATATATATATATATATATATATATATATATATGTGTGTGTGTGTGTGTGTGTGTGTATATAAATATATATATATATATATATATATATATATATATATATATATATATATTTATACATATATATACATATATATTTACACACACATATATATATATATATATATATATATATATATGTATATATATATATATATATACACACACACATATATATAAGTGTAAATATATATATGTATCTATATATATATATAAAATATATATATATATATATATATTTATATATATATATATATATATATATATATATATATATATATATATATATGGTTCTATTAGAAATTCAACACACAAATTAATATTTCCGATTAATCTAAAAAAAAAATAGAACGCAGAAACAGACCAACATAAAGATCTTTAACAAAAATATACGCTACTGATAAGCACCTTGCATTACACCAAGTTGGTGAAACTTTATTTCATGTTTTCGACAGAATCTGTTTCCAATTGCGCCTCTTTTGTCTTGTTCTCTGAAACAGACAAGAAACTTGCAATCAGAGACCGTGTTGCGACCTCTTTGTTTGCTCTAATCCATTACCTGATCTAAAACAGCCATTTCTTTTCTTAGTTGTCAATGAAACCAGAGATTGCTGTTGCTCCAAACACATTTTGCTTCTCAATCCTTTTTTCATTGCGTGATGGATGCATGTTTTCTGACAAACAAACACACATAACTATACTCTCTCTCTCTCTCTCTCTCTCTCTCTCTCTCTCTCTCTCTCTCTCTCTCTCTCTCTCTCTCTCTCTCTCTCTCTTTTATATATATATAATATATATATATATATTATAGATATTATGTATATATATATATATATATATATATATATATATATATATATATATATACACACACACACAAGTACGAAACATATACGGTCAGCATTACAACGCTGGTAAGTTTAAGCGAAATCAAATGATTACAGGACATGAATGTCATGCGTAGTATTTTCGACACAAACTACTTAAAAATATTATAGAAGTGAAGGATAACCGAGAAAAGACAGGCAATCGAAGAATTACATCAATGATTCATGTAAAACGATAACTGACTTGAACAAACAAAGATGAGGGTACACGATATAATTCACTCGATCAACAGCGTGAGACAAAATCCCTCTGCATATATTTATATGCAGAATTCACAGCGGTTACGCAATGAGCCAAATGATATAGGTGGGCAGTATGTTTGAAAGGAGTCGTGAATTATCTAATTATGTATAGTATCATTCGCAGAGACAGAAATATCTATTTGAGTAATCACGTAGGCCATGATATAAGACAATTTGACCATGACATTTGAGATTTCTCACTCACAATATTTCTTCAATATATTTAAAAATAGCTTTTATTCGTCTCTATGTAACCCTTATCAGTTCATTTTTTATCAAATATCAAGTACTGTATCTAACTTATTTCACAACAATGCATATACAGTAACATGTTTTTAGTCACCCCTTTAGTTATATACATAAAAATTTAGAAAATACCAAAGTTATCCATAAAATCTAAATTTACCAATTTGTTCTCATTACTTTATTGGCATATTTTGCAAATCTCCCCCCGCATCAAGCATCATTATAAGTCTTTATTACGGTTAATATAACTATTTCATTATGAACAACTGATATTTTATAAGTAGCGATTTCAAACCTACAGTATATACATATATGCACACACACACACACACACACACACACATATATATATATATATATATATATATATATATATATATATATATATATATTGTCTTCCATTTCAACGTATCTTGCAAAACTTTGATCTGTCAGAACAATTGTGAAGAAAAATAATATCCACCATTAGATATAAAGAATGTGCATGGTTTAAATTCGTCTTCATTTAGCAAGAAAATATCACCTTAACAAAACACCGAATATCAGTAAGGTTGATTCCTAGATTCATTTTTTCTTTAATCACCTTCAATATACCTTTACGATTATTCTGAAACCCAGAAAAGTGTCCATCAGCTTCCTAACAAAATGCATTTTCTCATATAGTTACTCTTGCGCATCTACACATTTCTCCTTGACATTCTTAAATAATTACCCAGCCATCCGGCTATTTTTATTCTACGTTTTCTGCGCCTCTTTTACTTACCTAATTCAGTTCTCAAAAAAAAAAAATAAAAAATAAAAAAGAACTTGAATGCGCTAATTGCTTCCCTTCCCTAAGTCCTTCCCTTTTGTAACAGTAAAGCAGGTAAATAATCATGAAAAAAAGTCATATCTCCATTCTAACTAACAATTCAGTAACTTTAAAATATAACTAAATTACCTTTTGAGTTGTGAATTGAATTGAAATTCCACAAAGCTGCAACTTGAAACAAATTTACAAACACTTTTAGGCAAACCTACCGACATATTGTTAGTTATAGTATATATAAAATGCATATATATATATATATATATATATATATATATATATATATATATCCCCATCATCAGCTTCAAGTAGTCCATTGTAAGAAAAAGTCCTCAGACAGGTCTTTCCTCTACTTTATTTTGATTCCGTATCCATATAACTCATTTTTTTTTTTGTCTCTTAGTGTTATTCTCATCATTATTTTTTCCATAGCTCTTTGAATTGTAACTAAATTATGTTCTAAGGCTTTAGTAAGGTTCCAAGTTTCCGGTGCATAAGTTCATTCTGATAGGGCCATCTGATTAACTGCTTTTCTTTTCACCGAAAGTTTATTTTTCATGATATAATTTTGTTTACAAAAAGCTCTCCATCCCATGCTTATCCCTGTCTTAATTTCAGTCTCATGTCTTGGGGAAACACTTACTGTCTGTCTTGAGTACGTATATTAATTAACAATCTCTAGAGGTTCGTCTAAAACCCTTATTCGTTGGTTCTGTATTTTCATTGAACATTATCTTTGTTTTGGTCATACTCATTTTCAATCCGACATTTCTGCTTTCTCTATTCAAATCTTCTACCATCTTTTGAAATTTCTCCCACGATTCACTAAACAGAACTATACTTTCTGCAAATCTTAAGTTGTTAGATTATTCCCCATTAATGTTAAATCATAATTTTCCAAATATAAATTCTTAAAAACTTGTTCTAGGTACGTTATGAATAATTTAGGAGAGATGGGGTCTCCCTGTCTAACTCCTTTCTCAATATGAATTTTCTCACTATCTTTGCGTAGTTTTGGGATTGCTGTATTTCCCCTATAGATATCGTAGAATGATCTAACATATGATTCATTTATTCCTTATCTTTGAAGGCTTTCATCATTGCTGAAGTTTTGACAGAATCGAAAGCTTTCTCGTAGTCTATAAATGCCATACATAGTAATTTGTCCTTCACTGTTGATTTTTTCCATTAACTGGTTAATTACGTGGATATGGTCGGTTGCTAAATACCCCGTTTCTGAAGCTTGCCTGCTCTCTTGGTTGATTAAAGTCTAGATGTCCTTCTATTCGGCCTAATATGATCTTTATAAATATTTTATATATTATTGAGAGTAAACTTATGAGCCAGAAAATTTTCAGGTATTTTGTCTCTCCCTTTTTGTTAATAAGCGTAAAGATAATGTTTTCTCACGCTGTAGGTATTCAGAATTCTTGCAGACATTTTTTGTTAAGTTCAGCGAGTTTTATTACAATGAAATCCCCTCCATCTATTATCAAATGAATTCTTGGGCCATTTTCTGCTGCTTTGCCTCTTTTCATGTCTTTCAATGCTACCTTTATATCTCCTACTGTTGCGTTTTGTACCGGCTCAGGAGTTTCATTATTTTTATTGGCAAAGATATTTCTTATATCACAATTATATAGCATTGTATAGAAATCCTCTGTAATTTCTATCACTCCATCTCTTTTCTTGATATTTCCATTTACATCCTTTGAAGTATATATACATATACTGTACACGTCTGATAATAGGGTGTGTTAAGTGGGTTCCTACAGTCCTCTCTCAAATATGATGTTCTTCGAAGCAACATGAATAATCAAAAGCCTTGCAGCAGAATGTAAATAGAAAACATCGCATATTTAGAGAGAGAGAGAGAGAGAGAGAGAGAGAGAGAGAGAGAGAGAGAGAGAGAGAGAGAGAGAGACCTCAAAAAGATTCTAGCCTACATGACTGACCACTTTTGAGAGGGCACACACTGTCATCTTTGTTTGATTACACAAAAGCAGTTTATGGAAAGAGAGAGCGTGAAGGAAAACAGCTTTTCTTTGTATAAAAACGGTAAATAAACAGAGACCCTTTTATTTATTTATCTTCGTGGCAGACCACTTTTCCTATAATTTGTTTTCTCTCTATTTCCAACAACATTCTAAGTACCGATCATTTGCGCAACATATGGTAATTCTTCACTTCCAAATTGGTAACTTTAATGTCACTAGGTTATTAATTCTATACCATATTCATATAAAAATGTATTGAGAAAATACTATAAAAGGCAGATATATCATCAGATTAGGAACGTTTAGTATTAGATTTTATATAATGAATTCCATAAGAAAAAGTTATTGACATACATTTACATGTAAATATCTAATTGAAGCAAAAATTGAAGCAAATTTCATAGGAATGAATCGATAGAAAACTTCTGGAATTTGCCATCATTACTTCCCAGAACTCAAATATTTTGTGAATCAATATGAAACTCATCCACGTGATTGCAATAAAACGGAAGGACAGACATTTTCTCAAACATTTCCTGTCAATAACGTAATACGTAATGTGATGTGGCGTGCATTCCTGGGAACTTGACCGTTATCAATACGAAAAATCAAATCTGTATCACTTGGGATCATGATGGAATTTTACTCTTAACCGAAGTAAATAAAATACCTGAATGCTCAATATCATTATTGGATAGATTGTTAATCATCGAAGCTAATTATTTTCAATTTCCTTCAATGTGAAATCCTATTGTATGTCATGGTCACAGTAATTAAACATATGTTAATGAATAAAAAATTATTTTAACTAAACGAGGAAGGGGGTGGGTAGGAGAGAGGGAGTTTGTGTGATTCACGACTGTGACCTTTAAACTTTACATGGCTTTCTGAATGTATTGGATGACTGCAATATGACAACCCCTTATCAGTGAATTTTACCTCATATAGGTCTCGAGAAACTTTCGTTTTATTCATATAAAAATTTGAATCAAATTTATATACACTCGATATATATGTGTGCGTATGTATATATATATATATATATATATATATATATATATATATATATATATATGTATGTATATATATAGATATTATTTTTATATATATATATATATATATATATATATATATATATATATATATACATATGGTATATTTTCTCAATTGAAAGGCGTTCTCACAATCTTATTGTTTCCATATCATTGCGTAAACATAATGTAATAATACATTACATAGACGTCTGTTATTCATAACATCATTTCCGCAAGTCAGTCACATTCTCTTATTTTCATATATATATATATATATATATATATATATATATATATATATATATATATATATATATATATATATATGTATGTATATATATATATATATATATATATATGTATATATATATGTATATATACATACATATATATATACATATATATATATATATATATATATATATATATATATATATATATATATATTACAAGATGGAGAAGAAGTAGATATGAATATAGTGCAAGACACAAGACATAAATTATTCGGATATTCGTATGAAGAAGAACGAGTGTGTGGAGTGTCTGTTAACCTCTCCTCAGAAACGAAAAAGGGCGAACGAGGTTAAAGATATGCAAATATTCAGCAGTTCACTTCTAAACGACGACTAGAAATGCAATACGTTAGGAAATCAAATAGCGAGAGTATTCGTTAATCATTCACAAACACTTCCATTTACATGAAATAAACCAATAAATAACATTAAAATGTTATTTACACGAATATATAAATATATATCTTATACCACAACGTAGTCCACAGTTTTATACAAAATATCCTTCACATAATAAGGATATATCGTGTCAAAGTTATAAACAAATACCAGAACTGAAATCGATCGCACAGAAGATAGCAATAAACACCACCATATTCTTTTGACCTAATTACTCCCAATGTATAGCATGGTCAGCCACTTGAGTCGACTTTCTCCATCTTTTTCTATTCATTAGATACACTATATTGAATGCCACTCCAGCCATATCTTTCCATCTGAATCATTGACCCCACAAACCGCTCTTCCTCATTATTCTTAGTTGTCTTGATTGGTTCCACCACCATCTTTCTAAATACATGGCCATAGTATATCAGATGAGCTTCCCTAACCTTATCTTTTACATTACATATACCACACATTTTTCTTATATCTTGACTCTCCTACTTTCCCGTAGTGATATTCCAACAATACATTTCACTATTCTCCTCTGTTCTCTCCAACAGTCCCTCCTCATTTCTTTCAAGTGCCGAGGTTTCTGCCTCATTTAATAGTGCAGCCCTGATTACACTTACAGATCTTCCTTTTTAAGTCTTAGTGGCATTTTCTTCTTGTCCAGAAATCCAGATACTTCTCACTGTTTTCTCGGCACCTCTCTCTTTTTTGTCATCATTTCCAAGTAGTTGAACTCATTGCTCGGTTTTAGCACTATACCATCTTCCACTTACTTCTCCATGTCCTTCTCTACTACTAACCATTATCTTTGTCTTTCCAATGTTCATCTTCAATTTTTTTTCCTTTCTAGGGCTCCTTTCTACGCTAAAAATATTTCTTGTAGTTCTTCTTCTGTGTTTGCTATAATTACCAAATCATCAGCAAACATTAGCTCCCACAGTTCTTCATTGTTCCTTAACTCATATGACAGTGTGTATATATCAACAAGGAATAGGAATGGACTCAGAGCAGATCCCTGGTGAAGGCTAGCCTCCATAGGGATTGCCTCACACTTGCCATATTTCATCTGTATGGTGGTTCTTGCAACCTCATACATCATCCTAACTAACCTTAAGAACTTTTCGGTACTCCTCATTTTCTGAAACACCAATTAACTAACTATCTTGGGATCTTGTCATACGACTTTTCAAGATCCACAAAACACGTGTAAACTTTCCGATTTCCTTATAGATACTTCTCTTGGACTTGTCTTACTATAAAGTTGGCATCCACTGTGCTCTTTCTGCTGCTCATGTATATATACCAACTCTCTCAATCTTCCTTCTACTATTCTTTCTAGTATTTTATTACAGGCTCCAAAAGCGTTAGTTCTTAGTATTTTCCACAGTCTAACAACTCTTCTTTTTGTTTATGCGATTTAATCATTCAACTGTCTACTCAGTCCCTTGGCCTTTCCTCTACACCCCAGATATTTCCCAATAGCGTGCATCCACTCTTTGCTAAGGTTTCCCAATGTCTTAACCGTTTCTATTGTTTCCTTTAAATTTCCGGTAGTTTTATTCACTCTTCCTCTCTTTTTGCTATTCTCGATTGCACTCTCTCTTTGCTATTGGTCCTTCTACTGGAGATAATAAAACAATAATTCCATAATATATACTTAATGTGTA
>NC_090755.1:74833732-74838732 GCF_036898095.1 Palaemon carinicauda
TATGTGTATGTATAATATATATAAATATATATATATATATATATATATACATATATATATATATATATATATACTATGAAATAAGTCAAAAATTAATTAAGAAAAAATAAGTGGCCAATTTCTTATTGTGTTAATCATCTCCCAAATTCTTCATGATTGGTTGGTACAGTATTACAAAACGAGAATGATGTCAGCACGGGACCTTCCTTGCACAAGTGATGGCAAGATTTCAAAAAGTAGAAGGTTTATCGTTGTCTTAATGATAGATTATCTGATTTTTATTTTCTATTATTTATTCCATCTAAAGGAGAAGTCTTCAAGGAGGTACCACACTCTTGCATCTAGTCTGTGACCACCCCAGTCTAGTAAACTGCCGGGTACAAAACGGCTTATATCAACAGAAATGACAAAAGAGAGAGAGAGAGAGAGGAGAGAGAGAGAGAGCTTTGTCGATCACACACACACAGACATATATATATACTAATATATACTGAATATATATATTTATATTTATATATATTTAAATATATATATATATATATATATATACACATATAGGTAGTAGATTGGCCAGGGCACCAGCCGCCCGTTAAGATACTACCCCTAGAGAGTTATGGGGTCCTTTGACTGGCCAGAAAGTATTACATTATCTTTCTCTCTGGTTACGGTTCTTTCGCTTTGCCTACACAGACACCGAATAGTCTGGCCGTATTCTATACAGATTCTCCTCTGTCCTCATACACCTGACAACACTGAGATTACCAAACAATTCTTCTTCTCTCAAGGGGTTAACTACTAAACTGTAATTGTTCAGTGGGCCACTTTCCTCTTGGTAAGGGTAGAAGAGGCTCTTTTAGCTATGGTAAGCAGCTCTTCTAGGAGAAGGACACTCCAAAATCAAACCATTGTTCTCTAGTCTTGGGTAGTGCCATAGCCTCTGTACCATGGTCTTCCACTATCTTGGGTTAGAGTTCTCTTGCTTGAGGGTACACTCGGGCACACTGTTCTATCTAGTTTCTCTTCCTCCTGTTTTGTTAAAGTTTTTATAGTTTATATAGGAAATATTTATTTCAATGTTTTTTGCTCTTCTTTAGAATATTTATTTTTCCTTGTTTCCTTTCCTCACTGGGCTATTTTCCCTGTTGGAGCCCCTGGGCTTATTGCATCCTGCTTTTCCAACTAGGGTTGTAGCTTAGCAATTTAATAATAATAATAATAATATATATATGATGTATATATATATATATATATATATATAGTTTTATTAATATATTTCATATAAAAAATGCAGATTGTAGAGGAATAACCTCATCAGTTTGGTAAGGGAAATATTGAAAACAATGTACGAAGAGAGAGAGAGAGAGAGAGAGAGAGAGAGAGAGAGAGTGAGAGAGGGGGGGGCATAGATATTTAATCATTGGCTAACACCCCTGAAGAGTGAGAAGACTTTGAAGACGTTCTAAAAATAAACATTTCAAGCAAATAATAAGGAGAATGTTATATATTTTGAGACAGTAGACATTATTATAATTATCAAAAGTTTTTACCTTATATATATATAATACTGTTTATATCTAAAAATATTTTAAAATCTATTGTACGAAATCATATGTTCAATGTAGTGGAGGAAATCTTTTATCAATCACTTCCAAGAAAATTTCTTCCGGAGTTTCCAAAGAAAATCTTGAAGAAATCGCCCCAGAGGACTTGAGACGGAATTAAAGAAATGTAATGGAAAATAAGGTTTTTGAACTTGATGCAATTAAATATTTATTAAAAAAATAATTGAAAATAATTTAGAAAATAATTTTTGTTTTTTATTGTGAAAGTAATTTTAATTTCGAAAATAACTGTTTAATAATGCAATGATGTCTAATTTCGTGCAAAATTACATAATAACGTCAGAAATCTTTAGTTGAAAAACATTTTCTGACAAGAACGTTCCGACTTTTTCGTATTCAGAGCATTTACAGCCATATGATTAAGTAAATCTTTCCCTGTGTTTCACTCTACCTTAAGTAGTCAGTGACCATGGAAGTTTGTTGTCGCGTAGTGCCAATGATATTTACAGTTGTAGGCCAGGCAACCTAATCACTCTTCAAACTTGATCATCGGGATAAATTCTTTGTTATAGGAGCTCTCTCTCTCTCTCTCTCTCTCTCTCTCTCTCTCTCTCTCTCTCGAGCACGCGCTAAATGGGTCTCCAGGTTTCAGTATCAGGCCTTTGGTCCACATCCTATAAATCAAGTCACGAATCTATGTAGATTAGCCGATGATCTCTCACTGCAAAAGAGGAGCCACTCAGTTTAGCTACAAAAGACAGAAGTGATGTTATGGAAGGAATCTATCACAAGATCATGTCAACAACAGTGACGGAGATATAGAATAAATAAAATGGCATTGTCCCAACTATATAGATAAACCCAAGTCGAAATAGCCATGACTAATATTCTGAAAACGTAGATTTGTTATGGAAAAAGTAAGGTACGTTAAGATACGGAATGAGGTAATTAGGGGTACCACAGGGAGTTAGAGAATCCAGAAAGTAGACTGCGGTGGTACGGTCATGTGATGAGAAGAGATGAACAGTTATATTGGGAGCAGAGTGATGGAAATGGATGTACAGGGAACGAGAAGGAGAGGGAGACAAAAGCAAAGGTGGATGGACTGTTATTAAGGATGACTTTCGAAGGGATTAACGGTGATGAACTGGTGTGAGACAGAGGAAGATGGAGAACGCTGGCCAGAAACATCGACCCTTCATAAAAGTGGGAAATGATGCAGACAGGAGAAGAGGAAGAAGAAGAAGGTACATTGAACTAGATTTCAAAGAGCCTCTGATGCTAGAACTAAGCTACTTCCAAATAGAGATCAAAGAGACTCTTATGCTACAAGTCAGGCAATTCCAATAAGAAGTCAAAGAGTCTCTAATGCTAGAAGTAAAGCATTACCAAATGGAGGTCAAAGAGTCTCTAATACTAAAAGTAAGGCACCTCCAAATAGATGTCAAAGAGTCTCAAATGCTAGAAGTAAGGCACATCCAAATAAAGAACAAGAGCCTCTAATGCTAATGTCAAAGAGTCTCTATTGGTAAAAGTGAAGCAATTCAAATTAGAGGTGAAATAGTCTCTAATGCTAGAAGTAAGGCACTTCCCCAATAGAGTTACAAGAGGTCTCTAATACTAGATGTAATGAACTCCCAAATAGAGGTCAAAGAGTCACTACAACTAGAAGTACGGCACTTCCAAATAGAAGTCAAAGAGTCTCTAATGCTAGATGCAAGGCACTACAAAATATAGTTCGAAGAGCCTCTAATGCTAGAATTAAGGAACTTCCTAATACAGATCAATGAGCCTCGAATGCTAGAGGTATGACCACTCAGAAAGGTATGAAAATGGTAGAAGGAATATGAGAATATGGATATGCTAATAATGGCATAAGAAAAAGTTATGGAAATTGAAATGAAAAAAAATAAATGTCTTAATAACATAAGAGTAAAAAAAAAATTAAATACAGCTGTTTTTTCAACAGTGCAGAAGAAAGGACTTAGAGAAGGCAATATATATATATATATATATATATATAAATATATATATATATACACATATATATAAATATATATATACACATATATATATATAGATTATTTATATATATGTGTATATATATGTATGTATATATAGTATAATATATATACACACATATAGATACATATATATATATATATATATACACACACATAGATACATATATAAATAAAAAATGTCTAATACCTTTGTCATACAATAAAATGCAAATCCCTCAAATTTTCCGTGTGTATGTATGTATGTATATATATATATATATATATACACACATGAATGTCTATACATATAGCCTATATGTATATATACATATATTTACATACATGCATACATACATACATACATACAAACATACATATAAAATAAAAACATACATACAAACATACATATAAAATAAAAGATCATATATATATATCTATATATACAAATCTATATGTAATATATATATATATATATATAATAAACATGGGTATATTATTATACACGCATATGTATATGCATATCTATATACACAGAAATAATTATATATACCTCTTTTTTGCATAATTATGACTTATTATTATTATTATTATATATATATATATATATATATGTGTGTGTGTGTGTGTTTCAGCATGTGCATAAAATTTATTTCTGACGCATATTTGCTATTGAAAATTAGCATATATACAAATATCTATTCTATATATAATTAATAATTTTTATATACAACAAATAAAACCATTTTTAGTCCACTGCAGGACAAAGGCCTCACACATGTCATTGTTCTTGCCTGGAGCTTGGCCATTTTTCATCACCAAGCTAGCTACTGCAGATTAGCAATATTGTGAGATTTTAGTCTGATCGCTCATAACAATTCAATAGCTTTGTCAATCATAATATATATATATATATATATATATATATATATGTATAATATATATATAATATATATATATATATATATATAGTGTAATTTTAACAATATATTTCAAATAATAGAAATAGAACGGAATGTAAAGGAATAACCTCAACAGATTGGTAGTGAAAATATTGAAAACGATGTAGAGAGAGAGAGAGAGAGAGAGAGAGAGAGAGAGAGAATATCATTTAATCACGGGCTTACATACCTGAAGAGTGAGAAGACTTTGAAGACGTTCTAAAAAATAAACATTTCAAACAAATAATAAGAAGAATGTTATATATTTTGAGACAGTAGACATTATTATAATCTTTTAAAAGTTGTTACCTTACATAAATATATTGTTTATATATAAAAATAATTCTATTGTACGAAATTATATGTTCAATATAGGGAAGGAAGTCTTGTATCAATCACTTCCAAGAGAATTTCTTCCGGAGTTCCAAAGGAATTCTTGAACAACTCGTCCGGAGGCTCTAGGCGGAACTAAAGCTATGTAATGGAAAATAAGGTTT
>NC_090755.1:74841232-74881232 GCF_036898095.1 Palaemon carinicauda
GCTAGTAACCGATGTACAGACAGAGAGCGAAAATAATATCTAATGATTCTCTTATGACCCGAAAGAAGGAGAAGACTTTGCAGACGTTATAAGAATGAAGATTTCAAGCAAATAATGAGAATGTTATAGAATACTCTGAGTGAGTAGACATTATTATTATATTTATTAAAATTTTTAATAACAAAATAAGTTTTACTTTAGATAAAAATAATACTGATTATATCAATAAAAATTAGCTTCCACAAATCAAAATCTATGGTATGAAATTATATGTTCAAAATTCTAGTATCGATCAATTTCAAGCGAATTTTTTCCGGAGTTCCAAAGGAAATCTTGAATAACTCGTCATGAGACACAAGACGGAATTGAAAATGTGTAATGGAAAATAAGGTTTTCAACTTGATACAACTAAATATTCATTAAATTAATATTTGGGAATCAATTACAAAAATATATATTTCATTTTTAATGCAAAAGTAATTCTAATTCCTAAAACAATAGTTTAAAAATACAATGATGTTTAATTTCTCATAAATGTACATAATAATAAAAGAAATTTTGAGTTGTAAAAAATATTCTGACATGAACGTTCACAAATGATTAAATACTTATTTTTCTGTGTTCCACTCTACCTTGAGGCGTCAGAGATCCTGGCAGTTTGACGCCACCTAGTGTCAATGACCTTTGTAGTTGGACGCTAGGCAACCTAATCAATCTTTAAATATGACCATATGGATAACATCCCTAATACAGGGCTTCTCTCTCTCTCTCTCTCTCTCTCTCTCTCTCTCTCTCTCTCTCTCTCTCTCTCTCTCTCTATCAAAATCTATAGGAAAATGGGAGAGATAAACAAGTTTTTTCTTTACTTAGCACGGGCCTAAATTAGTCACTCTGGACTTGCTCTTCCGAAATACGAATTTATTCCTATCAACAATCATATAATTGCTGATAACATATCTCTCTTCAGACAATAATACCCCTTTAATGTTTGTTATTATTCAAACAATCATCACTTGGTGTTCAATAGACATAATTCTGTTATCTTCTTTTGTTCAATTCTTTGAGATTAAAGGGTCACTAGTCACGTTGATCAAAGGATTGGGATAAGGAACTGATGGTATGTCTCATATTCACATCTTGCTTTTAATTTAGGACGGAATGTCATAAAAATTAATTTTTTTATTGAAATTATTAAATGACTATTCAACATACATAATTTTTTCTTGCTTAAATGACGACTTTTATTTCAGTTTCAAGACATGATTAATATGCAATTGATGCATATTTTATTTTCATTAAAAGGATAACTTTTGTTGGTATTCTATAAAAGATTTATAATTACCTCTTTCCAAAATCCCTCTACGAATCCGAGAAATACAGTTGCGCACTTTCTATTAAACCATTTTTTTATATATATATATAAGCCATTATGTACCCGGCAGTTACTAGACTGGGGGGGTCATAGACAAGATGCAAGAGTGTGGTACCTCCTTGATGACTTCTTCTTTAGATGGAATAAATACGTAGAAATAAAAAGCAGATAATCTATCATTAAGACCAACTTTAAACCTCCCACACTTTGAAATCTTGCCATCACTTGTGCAAAGTCCCATGCTGACATCCTTCCCGTTTATGCAATACCAACCAATCATGGAGAATCTGGGAGATGATTTAAAATAGATATGCACACAAGCGCACAAGACATACCCTCTTACCAGGGTATGACTATACTTTATGCCCCTACACAATGGGCAAGGAGAGCTAAGTATGATCGAAAAGAAATATATATATATATATATATATATATATATATATATATATATATATGTATATATATAAATATATATAAATATATATATATATAATATATATATATATATGTATATATATATATATATATATATATATATATATATATATATAGACAGACAATTGCTCTTTAATATAAAGGGAAGATTCTCCTGTTTCCTTATACACCTGACAAGAATAACATAACCGAATAATTCTTCTTCACTCAAGGGGTTAACTGCACCACTCTAATTATTGAACGGCTACTTGCCACTTGGTAAGGGTACAATAGATATATTAATGAAAGTAAAGAGAAAAGAATTTGAAACTGTTGAGATGGACTATTATCGTATCATAAATAGCAAAGAAAGCTCTGGTTAAATGAAAAAAATAACAGAGAAGAGGATAATAAACAGGTTGTATAGAAAACGGAAAAGGGCCTTAGAAAATGGAGGATTTAATACCAATGAAACAGAAGACACAATTAATATGTTCTGTAGGGGTTTTAATGATTTGGCGATGAGCATGTCTGTGGAAGTGAATAAAGTCGCTAATGTAGGGTTGTGGTGGTCTATGTGGTAACGTCTCTGAATCGTGATCACCAGACTGGGGTTCGAATCCTGCTCGAAGTCATTAGTTTCCTTGGTCGCTGCAACCTTACCATCCTTGTGAGCTAAGGAGGGGTGTGTGTTTGAGGAAAACTATAGGTATATCTGCTAAGTCACCAGCAGCGATTAGCTGGCCCTCCTTGGTCCTAGCTTGGGCGCAAAGGGGAATGGGTGCTAATCATATGTATAAATATTTAGTCTCTAGGGCATTGTCCTGCTTGATAGGGCAATGTCACTCTCCCTTACCTCTGCCATTCATGAGTGGTCTATTTCCAAAAAAGAAAAATCTTTTTCTAAGACCAATTTATTGAAATTACCATCTTATCAGGAATTCCAGAACTCTTCATAAAGAAAAATAATTTTTATAAACCCGTTTCTTTCCTCCCCTTTCTTCCTCCTCTGATCTTTTTTTTTTATCATTTTATCTTTTTTTCTTTTCTTTTGCAAAAGAGGATTTTACCTCGATTATTTCACTGCAGCATTCTATTGGTCTGGAGGATTTAACGAACTGATGGATTATTGGAAAGTTTAGTCCTATGAAAAAGACAAATTATCTTTCGCCTCGATAGCCTTCAGGGACATAGCAGCCGCCATCTTTGGTTTTTTATTCTTACATACACGCAAATAAATATATTATTCAATATAATCATTCAAGCTGAAAGAACATTAAGGTGTCTTTATAAACACGCACACACACATTTTGCATATATATATATATATATATATATATATATATATATATATATATATATATATATATATATATATATATATCTATATATGTGTGTGCGCTTGCGCGCGCGCGTTTGCATATGCATCATGGTGAGAGTGAACAAAGGTATATCTATACTTGGTTGAAAATATTTTTGTTATAATTTCAACAAAATGAGAGAGAGAGAGAGAGAGAGAGAGAGAGAGAGAGAGAGAGAGAGAGAGAGAGAGAGAGAGAGATTTACCTCGCCGAAAAGTCAAAATCAAGAACCTGTCTCCGTGGAAACAAACGCGAACATAAATACATAGGGAAAAGAAAGTTTTTCTTTCTTCAGCCAAAGTGAATACATCCAAAAAGGCGAACACAAGTATAAAATAAAAACATAAAAAGGAGTATTAAATGGAAAGCCAAACAAAAGAATTAGTTCCCTCTTTTACCTCCAGGCCAATTATTCTTTCCATTTTATATATCTTTTTTAATTTCGCTTCTTAATTACGTTTTGTAAATCAATCGATCCTTCCCCTTTCAATTTACCTTTAAAAAAATCAAGGAACAGGAGCATTTCGCCTCCTCATCTATTGTTGCTCGATGTGAGGAACACTGAGTTGGAACAATCGTGAGACACTTAAAAAATATAGCCCTTCAAACGTAATCGTTAGAAAAATTATATCAATTACCAGTTTTTTTATGTAAACAACACAATCTTTCCATTTTTGTGTGTGTTTTTTATTTTTTGTTTTCTTTTGATTTCAGAGTCAGTGGCCTATCGGGAGTTTATTGATAAACTTCCAAAATTTCAATAACAATATTGATAAAATTTGCAAGTATATCAAAAGACTATAGGGTAAAATACCCAACGTTTCCTGCATTCATTACTTACCAAAAAACATCCTATACTATATGCTACCACATGCCAATTTGTATGATAAATCATATCCTGATTTATTTAACAATCGAGACTAGTGAAGTCTTATTGAATACACCGAATAATTGACATGTCATAATATGGCATATCAAAATGAGATTGCCTCATCTAACTTAAAATAACATTATAATAATAAATGCAATGAAATATAATGAAACAAAGACAAGGTTATTAGATAAAAATTCGAATTTCTCACAAAAATATCAATTAGTAAAAAATATACTGAATTATGATTATGCAGCACATATGAAACTAACAATCACTTCTTCTTCTTCTTCTTTGTCTGCATCTTTTCCCACTTTTATGAGGGGTCGATGTTTCTGGCCAGTGTTCTCCATCTACCTCTAACAATCACTATCTCTACTAATCAAAAATAAAACTTTCTAAATTTCAAGATCATAAAATTAAGACGAATATACTCTGTGGTTTTACAACCTTGATGATACACTTTTCATAAACACTTATTTTGACTTGCATAATCCTGAAGGAATACTTATCCTTGACCTTGAAACAGTGAGTTATTGGTTCTCGATTCGAAAAAAAAAAATATTGACAGTTCTAAAACTTGAGATCTCACACGAGGAGTCTTACGTAATTCATTTTAGAACTTCGAAGATATAGTATTATTGAATGAGAAAAAGCAAAATACATACAAAACATAACAATAATAATAGTAATCTAAAATATAAAATAAATAAAACAACCAGCTTGATCACGAATACAATGTTAACAAAAATTCTTCAACAATTAAATAAAAAATCATAAAAATTTCCATTATTATTATTATTATTATTATTACTAGCCAAGCTACAACTCTAGTTGAAAAAGCAAGATGCTATAAGCCCAAGGGCTCCAATAGGGAAAAATAGCCCAGTGAGGACAGGAAATAAGGAAATAAATAAATGATGAGAGCAAATTAACAATAAATCATTCTAAAGACATTAACACCCTCGAAAGAGATATGTCCTATATAAACTATAAAAAGACTCATGTCAGCCTGGTCAACATAAAAACATTTGCTCCAACTTTGAACTTTTTAAGTTCTACTGGATCAACCACCCGATTAGCAAGATCATTCCAAAACTTGGTCACAGCTGGAATAAAACTTCTAGAATACTGTGTAGTACTGATCCTCATGATGGAGAAGGCCTGACTATTAGAATTAACTGCCTGCCTAGTATTACGAACAGGATAGAATTGTCCAGGAAGATCTGAATGTAAAGGATGGTCAGTGTTATGAAAAATCTTATGCAACATGCATAACGAACTAATTGAACGACGGTGGCAAAGATTAATATCTAGATCAGGAATAAGAAATTTAATAGACCGTACGTTTCTGTCCAACAAGACCAGACAGGAAAACAATACTCAAAACAAGGCAGAATGAAAGAATTAAAACACCTTCAGAATAGATTGATCAACGAAAATCTTGAAAGAACAGCCTGCGGAATATTATCATTATTATTATTATTACCCAAGAAACAACCACACATGGAAAAGTAGGATCCTAAACATTTGCTGCATGTTAGAACTTTTGACGTTCTACCGATTCAACTACCGAATAGGAAGGAAATTCCACAACTTGGTCATAGCTGGAATAAAACTTCTAAAATACTGTGTAATATTGAGCCTCATGATGGAGAAAGCCTGACTCTTCTTCTTCTTTGTCTACATCTTTTCCCACTTCTATGTGGGGTCGATGTTTCTGGTCAGCTTTCTCCATCTACCTCTGTCCCACACTTCATCACGGTTAGTCCCTTTGATCGAAGGTCATCCTTGATACAGTCCACTCACCTTCGCTTTGGTCTCCCTCTCCTTCTCGTTCCCTGTACTTCCATTTCCATCACTCTCCTCCCAATATACTGTTTATCTCTTCTCATGACATGACCATACCACCTCAGTCTACTTTCTTGGATCTTATCTGATAGTTCTCTAACTCCTGTGGTACCCCTAATTACCTCATTCCGTATCTTATCTCTTCTTGTCATCCCACACATCCATCTCAACATTCTCATCTCTGCCACATCCATCTTCTTCTCTTCCGTCTTCTTTATTGCTCACGTCTCCGCTCCATACACCATTGCCGGTCTCACAACTGCCCTGTGTACTTTACCTTTCAACTTAACCCTTATTTTCCTGTCGCATAGTACTCCACGCACTTTTTTCCAATTCTTCCATCCTGCTTGTATTCCGTGGTTTATTTCTGCCCCGAGATCACCATCCTCTGCAACTCTTGATCCTAAATACGTGAAATTTTCAACTCTTTTCAATCTCTCTCCTTGTAAACTAACTTCTCCATTCTCGCCATTTTTCAATCTCCAATACTCTGTCTTTTTCCTGCTGATCTTCAATCTCCTATTTTCCATTTCTCTTCTCCACTCCTCCAGTTTCTCTTTTACTACCTCTCGCCTACACAGTATAACATCATCAGCAAAAAGCATACACCAAGGAGACTGATCTCTAATACCTTGTGTTACTACATCCATGATCAGACCAAATAGTTAAGGGCTCAATGCAGACCCCTGATGTAGTCCCACATTTACTGGGAAACTTTCTGTTAGGCCTATACTGCTCTTAACATTTGCTTCTGCCTTTTCATACATATCTTGGGTGATTCTTACGTATTTCTCAGGTACTCCCTTTTCTCTCATACATCTCCACAGCTCCTGACGTGGTACTCGATCGTATGCCGTCTCCATGTCAATAAAGACCAATGTAATCCTTTCTGTTTCTCCTGATGTTTTTCTATCGTCTGCCTCAAAGCAAATATTGCTTCTACAGTCCGTCTTCCAGGCATGAATCCAAATTGTTCCTCACCAATTGTTGTTCCATCTCTGAGAAAGCCTGACTATTAGAATAAATTGCATGCCTAGTATTACGAATAGGGTGGTACTGTCCGGGAGGATCTGAATGTAAAGGATGGTCAGAATTATGAAAAAAAAATCTTATGCAACATGCATAATGAACTAACTGAATGACGGTGGCAGAAATTAATATCTAGATGAGAATTAACAGCTGAAGACGAGATAGAAGAACAATACTCGAAACAAGGTAGGATGAAAGAATTATAACACTAATGTTGCTACTGTAATTTAAATATTTTATTAATTGTTAATTATATCAAGAGTAATTTATTTATTTCCTTATTTCCTTTCCTCAGTGTGATATTTTTTCCTGTTAGAGCCCTTGGGCATAACATCATGCATTTCCAATTAGGGTTGTAACTTTGCTGCTGCTGCTAATAATAATAATAATAATAATAATAATAATAATAATAATAATAGACTCAGCAACGAAAATCTTAAAAATCTTTTGTGTGCAATTGAAAAAGAGACAGTCCTAATGTATTTCTCAAAAGTAAATTTAGAGTCAAGAATCACACCTAAAATTTTGAGTCATACAGTGTTAAAGAAACATTATCAATGCTGAGATCCGAATGTTAATTCATTTCTTTCTCAGTCGAGAGAGAGAGAGAGAGAGAGAGAGAGAGAGAGAGAGAGACTTGAGCTTTAAATCTAAGAAATACCGAAGGCAAAATTTCTTCCTCACAAATGAGTAATATCTCTCACAGCGCAGAGGTGGAGGTTGGGAGATTTTTTTCTTTCTTTAAAGTGCGGGGTTGGATTTCCCACAATAAAAAAATATCCCTAAAACTTAAAATAGAACAACAGTTCATTAATATGCCGTATATAGACTTATGGATTTAGGAGAGAGAATTTAAAGAGAACGATTTCAGAAAACCGCTCAACATCCAAGATAATTCCTTCAATAAAAATATATCACTCCGATACCGGAACAATTCAGCTGATAATAAAAATCAAGCATTTCCTTTGATATGAATAATTCCGGATAACAGAAAAAATCAGCTGATAACATAAGATAATGACTTCAATAAAAACGATACCGAAAAGAAGAGCATTAACTCAACATCAAGATGACCGAATAAGACAAAATAATTCCTTCAATAAAGTAGATGTTCGGATAAGCGAACAGGGCCACAGCAAATACCGAACTCCAAAGCAGAAATCCCTTAAAATGCTGGAAATATATTCGGCGCTTCCCGCCTCACTTCATTCACAAACAGGAGATGAAAAAAAGTCTCTAGCAATTTCATGGCAATTCTGGAATGCAATTGGTTTTGCATATTCATATGCATTGCAATTGAGCTGATTGGAAGGCTATGGTAGTATGAAGCTTTTAATAGGCAATGCCTTTATGCACCGGGAGGCATACACGCTTTGCTACGGACTATCCAGAGTTACTAATAACAGCTTTGTGTGTGTGCGTGCGTGTGTGTTTGTGTTTTCTTTTCATCCAACCCATGATTTCATCATTTGTGATATCGATTATCAATATGTCATAAAGCATACTAAAAGCATACTAATTATAGGTATAGTCGAATATCAAATATTCGTAGCCATATGAACGCAGTATCAATAGAGGCATGGTGAACCTTTAATTTTTAATAAATTTGACTTTGAAAAATATCAAATAATCGTTTTCATTCTATCTTCGTGTGGGGAGGGGGGAGAGATGAGGGTGGGTGCCGGGTATGGGGTATCCGACGTATAAATGGAAAATCATTAAGAAATTTACCACACATGTTTGTATCCATATGTCGACTAACATATGAATAGAGGAAACAATAGAGCCAAGATATATTTACTTGGTTGATGAGACAGATTGCTCTCTTCAACGCTAAGCCATCTTAATTACACAGGTTTTTAAAAAGCCGATCACCATCCATTCTTTCTACAGGACTAAAAAGCCGATCACCATCCATTCTTTCTACAGGACCAAACCATGCACTTCACTTATCCATGCTGTCACTTATAATAGCCCTTCTACTTATTGCTGTCTCTTTCAATTCCTCTCATTAATATAATAAACAAATAATTCAACTTGGTAGTTTTAACCGCATTTCTTTTAAGACACGGGAGCTCATGGCACACGTTGCTCTGACGAAATGCACCCTGTCACATCCTTACTGCGTGGCGAGTAACCAAACAGCTACGGTAGGGACAGATGGCAGAGGTGATGGGCGGGCGATACAAAAAAGAACTTGCCGTGCATTGAGGGTGTGAGAGGATGCACTGCCTCAGAGCGAGGTTTGCCAGGAATTCCTGTGTCCAACTGTACCAAGTGCTTAGTTGAGCTTTCCCTTACAATGACACCAGATAGGTATGCATTCTCTTCTGCTCTTGAAAACAACATTTTCAGTAGAGTAATATCTGTCAAATGATTGACGTATGTTTAAAATTGGTCCCAAATCCATCCATTTCAGAAGTAAGAATAAGATTATGTACTAAAGTCTAGAACTTTATATAAAGTATTCCAAACCAAAGGGTGCGTAAAATGATCTGCCAGATATAACGTAAATATTCCCACGCAGGTAATGATAAATCACATATAAATCATAAGTACAAAAGGGAACTCAGGCAAACAGCAGTACAACACAAGCATTTTCCTTTGATAACATACGTATGGTCAAACCTAGTCAGTCTAATTGATTTGCCTCTCCCTAAGGAGATGCAATCCTAAAAAATCTAATCCAAAATACAATTCTTCAATTCTTCCAGTTCCGAACCCAACAAAGTTATAAAACACTGGGCGAGCTGAAGCGCATACGATGATAATCACGTTAACTTGGAAATTGGTAGGACCAGACAGTCTCATTTTCAAAAATAGGTCAGACGGTCCCAGTCATCAAGCCCTTTAAATTCTTTGGTCGCTAAAACCAGTGAGAATTTTTAACTAGTTAGCATTTACTATCTCTTTATAATATATAAGTACATTCAAAATCGAAGCCCTGCTAATTTCCTTACTTTGCGATTGATACTTCTATAATATACAAAACTCTTTCCCTAACCTTAAAAAAAATACCACGAAATCAACAACGCTATTTACTTCAAGCTTTCAGATAATCGCCAACACAGATTGATTTAATATTACAAGCATTTGACATTGCCAGTCAATTTAGCGTAAGTGATTCATGCTACCATCTATACCAACTTATTATTGGGACATATTTTCAATTGCAATTCCACCACTATTATACCCCTCAAAAAAAAAAAAAAAAAAAAAGCCATGCATTTACTACTGTTTGTTACACAGTAATTCCCCTCCACAGATAAATAAAAATTAGTATGAAAAAAGGAAATAACCAATAGCATTTAATCGTAATAATTCCGAGTTCTCAATAAACCGTCGAAAAGCCTCGACGCCTCGGAAATGTCGAGGGGAAATCCTACCCTCTCCTCATGATCAATATTAATATTGCACGAAACCCCTAATTTCATTTGCCTTTGTCGGGACCCTCTTCTTTCCTTCTCAAACCCTCTCGGCAATAAGTATCTTTAGTAGATTATAGCAAATTGAATATATTTCGTTTACCACCTAATAGTGTGTGTGTGCGTGTGTGGGTGTGTGTGGTGTGTGTGTTGCCACGAGGATATATTTAGAAATAAGCCGTTTCCTTTCAGAGGACTCTGAGGGGTTGAGGGGAAAATATATTAGCAGCCACTACCACTGGCAGATAAGGGCATGTCAACATAAATCAGTTCTTTTCTCACTAATGGTATGAATGATACATACTGCATAGCTACTATATATATATATATATATATATATATATATATATATATATATATATATATATATATTTATATATATATATATATATATATATATATATACAAATTTGTCGTTTATGAATGAGAGAGAGAGAGAGAGAGAGAGAGAGAGAGAGAGAGAGAGAGAGAGAGAGAGAGAGAGAGAGAGAGAGAGAGACTACCAGTAATGGAAATCAGACATTGTATTAATGAAAATTACGGAACGGAACAATAGAAATTAATCCCTTTTTAAAAAACTGTGAATAATGAACAGAGAGGCGTAACAACAGTACAAGTTCTTAAGCAAATCTTACCTTCTTCACTTTAAGAAAATGTTGCAGTGTATTCATATTTATCTTACTAAGTACTTTCATACTACATTCATTAAGGATGTTTCTCTTGTAAAACTAAAATAAAAAATATAATTACTTTAGGAGGCAGAATTACATCTTATTGAGTTTAGTTAAAATCATCCAAAGATGAAAGACAGCATCAAAGAACAAGAAGTCTACAATGAATTCATTATTTCAGATTATAAATTCCAAAAGGGAAAATAAATGGAGAGAAAAATCCGATAAAATTCACTATTACATAATTCAAATCAATACGTTTCTTCCTGACATGTTCTGTTCTTTAGCAATGGAAATTTGAAATGAAATTTAAATGTCATACGACTCTACCTTTCTCTTTCAGTGCCATGCAATATTCCATTTCAATATGGCATCTATTCCTCTCATGTACATTCGGTTTTTGCATAACAAAGAATCCGTAGTTCTAATGCCATATGTAGTGAAGCCAATATACCAAAAAATCTGAAAGAAAAAAATTTAACTTTGTTTTTAGATATCTTTCCTTCTTTCCTGATTTATATATATAAATAAAAAAACAATAGCTCGACAAATTTCAAAAATTTCTTTTATAATAATATGTAGAATAAAAAGAAAAAGAAAAATAATCGGAGTAAAAAGAAAGAAAAACATTCTTGTTTTTCAGAGGACCAAAATCTAACTTTGCTCGGAATAATAACATTTCTCTCTCTCTCTCTCTCTCTCTCTCTCTCTCTCTCTCTCTCTCTCTCATTGTTTTCCCATGTCTCTGCTGCACTCAAACTTTTGCACACACTAACAAATGTACATATCCAAATTCACCGGGCCAAATTCCGCTCTTGAAAACATGGCATAACCAACAAAGCTTTTCCATCAAAAGAAAAATATGATAATCATAAACAAAAACAACAAATAAAAATATCGGACCATTCTTTTTGGGGAGGTGGGTTGGAATTCAGTCTGAGGACCAGCAATTTCCCTAATTCTTATATAGGCAAAATACATATGAAATAAATCCGACGGGCAAAGAGTTTTGCAATTACAAACGTCAACACTAAATTTAATTTCCGTTTTCTATCTTTTATCGACTGCTAGCGCTCGAATAATTCTATTTTCGAAAAGGGAGGAGTTGCAAGGGGGGGAAAGAGGACTTCCTCCAATAGAATGGAAATGAAGCGAGGATGAAACGGAAAAAACAGGGACAAAGCATAACTGCATAATAAAAAAAAAAAACTGAAAGGCAAAACCGATCAAGATTAGACGTTTGTGTAAAGTCGCCATTCGTGTTAAAAATGAAAAGACAATAAAAATCTAGAAACTTGAATATAAAATAAAAATTATAGAGCATAATTATATTGCACACCTAAGTCTACAAATTACGCGCAACGAAAAAAAAAAATCAGAAATGTCTTCTGTGCAAACAAAAATCAAATTGAATAAATATTTGGATTTTTATATAAATGCAAAGAAGAGAGATTGCGCAAGTAATGCCAACCAAAATTGAAGGTCTAAATCTCACCATCTCCACTATACAATAAAGCGCAATTGTCTGGCTATATATATATATATATATATATATATATATTCTGTCACTCTCAACGGTATTGCCAAATGTATGACTAATCGGTTTCTCCCAGACCCTCAGGTAAGGGGGGGGGGGGAGT
Organism: Palaemon carinicauda; assembly: GCF_036898095.1. NCBI lineage: Eukaryota > Metazoa > Arthropoda > Malacostraca > Decapoda > Palaemonidae > Palaemon > Palaemon carinicauda. Next base: position 74,853,867 of record NC_090755.1, read on the forward strand.
TGTCATACCCTGGTGAGAGGGAGTACCCCGAGAGGTACACTCGGAAATAATAAATTGCCCAAACTGCCGTGTTGTAGTTAGGAAATGGGGAAGCGTTGGAAAGGGTTGAACCTGTGTGTGCATATCTATATAAATATTCAACCGTCATTATTGACGGGTTGCGTATACTTTTATATAATAAATAATCATTTAGAGAAAAAAAAATTATAATTTCGTTATTAGTTTGAACTTATAGGTGGCCACTCTTAAATGGATGTTAAACAATGTGCATAAATATATACTGTACATCAAGAAATATATTTCCTGAATATGCCACAACATATAATTTCAAATATATTATGGATAGGAAAATAGTAAATGAAATAATTTCAGCAATTATATATGAAGCGAAACTGTAACAAAAAAAAAAAAATGGAGAATGAATATGGAAGCAACATCGATGAACGAAAGATAAGTAAGAAGGGGAAAATAAAAGAAGGGGAAAGGAAATAAAGGAAATAAAGGGAGTAGAAGAGGGTGGGAGAGGAATGACCCACAAATCTGATGGACGCAACAAACAGCGAACGGACCCTACCGAATACCCCTAGAGAATTGTGCACTGCCACATTCATTCTCATAGATACAAAAATTTCCTGCCTTCATTTTAAAAGATGAGTTGTGGATTTCGGTCACGGTGGGAAAGAGAGATGCGTGCGTGCGTGTGTGTGTGTGTGTGTGTGTGTGTGCCCTCTGAGGGAAAATATTAGGAAATGTTGCATTTGGGATTTTGATGGAAAAAGGGGGCCTATTGTATATGCACCTACCACGGCTGTTAACCATACATACATGCATAAAACTAGGAAATACTTCATTATTCATATCATTAAAGCTATCTATATTCGTCCAAATCCTTGAATAGCAGTAATTGAAAAAAGTCCTTATGATATAAAGACAAGTTAGATCTTCCTATTACGCTTCAAGGCTCGAAGATCTTACGGAAGGAGTCTATTATCATAATTCTCAAAAATTAAATTTAGGTCCTGACATTTAGTCTCATGTGCTGAGACTTCAAATATATTAGTTGTTAACATCATATTTCGTCTCTCTGAGTTACTTTTAAGCTTTTTGAGTCCACCAGATGTTACCTATTCTTGAGTTATAATCATCATCATAATCTCCTACTACGACTATTGACGCAAATATTATCTATTCTTATGTTACTTATCATCACCATCATCATCTCTTCCTACGAATATTGACGCAAAGGGCCTCGGTTAGATTTCGCCAGTCATCTCTAATGAGGAGTTACTTATGTAAGCTTTCTAAAACTCCCACATGATACTTATTCTTCTCGAGTCTTAAAAGTGATGCTAGCACATTAGAATAGCCCAAGAATACCCTTGGGTACTTTGAATCCTAAACTGGTGAACTTCTAACATCTAGGAGTTCACCTTGACCCGTAGTATTCATATTTAATATTGTAATTTCGATTTTCCAATTGTTTTCTTATTATTCCTTCCTCTTTGTATGAAAATTCAAAAAATCTCTATTTTCTCTCCATACTGAAATCCAGAATATTTTTCTTTACGAAAACCTCTAATAAATGTAAAAACTAAAATGTGAGAGATGGAGGCATTGCCGAAATGCATAATCAAAAACATACAAACGAAACTAAAACTGGGTATTAAAATGTATGTCAGCCTACACCATGTATGTTCACGTACGTAACATTTGAAGTTCATCTCCCTTTCCCTGGATATAACTTATATGTATATATCTCGCCATCCTTATTCACGCAGCTTCTCCCGAGTTCATAGATCTCCTAGAGATCAGCATCATATACAGACAGCCGAAGTCTAAATCCCAGCATCCCTTCCACGGACGGAATACTCAACGCGGTTTACAGTTCTCCCCCAAAATATGTGCTACAAAATTTGAGTACCACACAGATTTACTCTCTCTCTCTCTCTCTCTCTCTCTCTCTCTCTCTCTCTCTCTGCTATATGTACTAAATAAAAAGTTTCATTTAAGAGGATATAAACATTTATACTCTCTCTCTCTCTCTCTCTCTCTCTCTCTCTCTCTCTCTCTCTCTCTCCCTCAAAAAGAACATACTATTGATAGGAGATTCATGCCTACAGGGCATAAAATCCGAAGACCTTTGATGAAATCCGAAGACCTTGATGACCACGTGATTGTTAGGACCCTTCAAGAGGCAAATGTAGATTTAATAAAATCATGGATCACAGAGAAACTCAGCTATCCCATTAAGGAATGTATAATATATTGTGGCGTCCAGGACGTTCTTGATGAGGACACTACCATGGAAGGAATCACTGATTGTCTTGGCACCTTAGTTGCTGAACTCAAGAATAAGAACGAAAATACCGTTGTAAAAGTATGTGAACTAGTTCCCACTTTAAAGTCAGATGATCTGGCAGGTAGGATTAATTTATTTAACGAAAATATATGTAAATGGTGCTGTGATAATGATGTAACCTTTATTAAAACTAATGATTACTTTAAACTGGGAACTGGTGAGGTAGATATACATTGCTATGATTGGCATGAAGGTTTTGATTATGATAATTTGAGTAGAATCGGTGCAATAAGATTGTTAGATGCTATATCTTCTACGTCTCGATTAAAAATAGTTTCAAGTGATTGGTCAAATAGAAAGCACATGCCTCTTATAGTTAATACAAATAGAAATGCGCCCTTTCAGGTGAAAGATAGTAATCAAAAAAATAGGACTACGTTACGAAATCAGAGTAGATTAAGGGTTGAGAATCGTGATCCTCCTTATTCTCAAATAAACTTCAATGCCAGACACAGGTTCCCTGACAAACGCATTTATAATAGAGGACATGGAGATCACCATAGGGAAAATAATTATAGGCTACAAAATCGCGAAGCTCATCATAAAGTTCATTACCAGCAAAATGGAAATAGTTTCATGAACAGAAATAGAAAGGGGTGCTTTAACTGTGGTGAATTCAACCATGTTCAATCCAACTGTAGATTTGACCATAAAATAAAATGTAATGTATGTCGGGAATATGGACATAAGAGTAGACTTTGCACCGAATATAATCATAGTTATCACTAGGTAGTAGGCCAAGTTGACAGTGCCGCACAGAGTAATTACCTTAAAATGTTTTATATTAATGCTCAATCTTTTATTATGTGACAAACACGAAATAGAGCTTTTGGTAACACAACACAAAATTGATGTATTGTGCATAAGTGAAACATGGTTGTCTTCGAATATGAGTGATGATTTCTCTAATATATCATCATATAATTTATACAGAGAGGACCACGGCAGAGGTGGTGGGGTGTGTGTGTATGTAAGAGACCATTTAAAGGTAACCGAGTTTGATAACGGCCTTGAGAAGCAGGAGGGAGTTGAATGTAAGTGGTTAACTCTACAGCACCGATATTTACCCTCAGTTATTATTGGTTGCTTCTACCGCCATCCTAAATCTACTGTAGATTCTTTTAATTTTATTTTAGACTCTCTTAAAAACGTAGTTCTAAGGAACAAACCTATTTTTATATTAGGTGATTTTAATGATGACCTTCTTAAAGCTGGTAATAAAATGGCTGGACTTATTGACAGTGTAAAGTTAGACCAACTGATCGACAGGCCTACTAGAGTAACTTCGAATTCATCAACTTTGATAGACCTCTTCATCACTAATAACAAAACTATGGTAACTAAAATAGAAATATTGCCGGGCCCAATCGCAGACCATGAAGCAATTAGTATTTTAGTGAATATGAAAAAACCAAAGCGCTCTCCCATTTATAAAACTTTTCGCTGTTTACGGAATTATTCACAGAATACATATTGTAACTTACTACTTAATGAAGTGAACACCCTAAACACTATCTTGCATACAGATGACGTAAGTATTCAAGTTAATACGTTAACTAACGTCATGAACCTATGCATTGATACTTGCGCTCCCATTGTGACAAGACAATTAGTACGCCCCCCAGCCCCTTGGATATCAGAGCAAATAAGGTCTGCGATAAAAGAAAGAGATCAAATACAAAGTTTTCTGAAACAAGATCCTTATAATGAACTACTTAGGGAGAATTATAGAGATAAGAAAAAGACAGTTAAATTAGTAATTGACGCTAGTCGTAAAGAACATTACAACAATGAATTTGAAAAAAATATAAATGATATCTCAGCTACATGGAAAACTGCCAAAAAGATGCTTTCGAAAGTTACTAATAATGATTTTGAGTTAACTGAAAACAGCGAGGATGTATTAACCAAAACAGAAAATTTTAACGAGTTTTTTTCCGGTGTAGGAAAAAGGACATTTGAAAAATCTCAAGAGGATTTGGCAAATAATGATATCCTGTTGCAAGATATCAATCAGATTGATAATTCTAATGACAATTTACATGTTTTTAGACCCTCACCTGTTGATTGCGAGACTGTGATTTTAACTATTAAAAATATGAAAGAGACCAATGCGTGTGGACCAGATGGAATCTCTCTCCGTTTTATAAAAGATTCATTATTCGTAACAGCTTTTTATCTTACGATCATCGTTAATACATCAATAGTAACTAATGTTTTTCCTGAAATGTGGAAAATTCCGTATGTAGTCCCTGTCTATAAAAGTGGAGATAAAGATTTAGTGGGCAATTACAGGCCCATCTCACTGCTGCCTGTCCTGTCAAAAATTCTAGAAAAAATAGTTGCCAAACAATTAACCTCATATTTAGAATTGCATAAGCTTCTTTCCAAAACTCAACATGGTTTTAGACCAAAATTATCTACTGAGACTGCATTACTCCAGATATCTGATAAAATATACAACAATATGGAAAATAAGAAGATTTCTCTACTTTTGCTTTTGGACCTATCAAAAGCTTTTGATAGTGTTAGTCATGAAATTTTACTCAGAAAATGCGAAATGTTGAACATTGATACAGCCTGGTTTCGAAGTTATCTCAGCAACCGCCATCAAATTGTTAAAATAAAAAATACTATTTCTTCCACCAAACTAGTATCATTCGGAGTTCCACAAGGTTCAATTCTGGAACCAATTTTATTCATTATATTCGTTAATGACCTAGTTAATTACCTGCCCCACTGCTTTGTGGTTCAATATGCTGACGATACGCAAATTCTTATTGAAGGTGATAGTAACGATGTAGAAGCTATCGTGGAACGAGCTAACAACATATTATCTATGGCCAAAGTTTACTTTCAAAAAAATGGTTTGTTATTAAATACTGCGAAAACACAAAGTATCTTTATAGGAACAAGGCAATATTTAAATCGCATTAATCCGAATCTGACAATAAATTTTGAAGGCAGTCAAATCAAACCCCTAAGCAGTGTTAAGAACCTTGGGGTTTACTTCGACAATTATATGACTTTTGAGACACACATAGACAAGATTCACAGGAAAGTTATGGGAACCTTAATATATTTGAATAGAGTGAAAAATTATTTTGTACCCGAAACACGCTTAATTGTAGTACAATCTTTAGCTCTAAGCTTGATCAATTATTGTCTCACCGTCTGGGGGTCAGCGAATAATAAGCACCTGAGTAAAGTACAAAAACTACAGAATTTTGCAGCTCGTGTGGCCCTTGGGACGGTGAGTAAATATGATCATATCACTCCGCATCTAATAAAACTAGGATGGTTAAAGATGAAAGAGAAATACAGATATGATGTATGTATTTTAATTTTTAAGATTTTAAGAGGCATTTTACCAGAGTGGCTATATAATCTTCAGACTGTAAACTCCATTACCAGACAGGCTAAAGATTTGTTCGAAAGGAGAGTTCGAACTGATATGGGATCGAGAGAGATGACAGTGAGGGGTCCCCATTTTTGGAACAGTATACCAGTCTCTTTAAAGGAAACTAATTCGTTACCGTCTTTTAAATACAAATTAAAGAAACATCTTTTAAATGGCATTTGATCTTTATATATCTAACATTTAACATTTTAGCTACTTATATTTATATATATATTTAAAAATGTTTTAATGTGTTAGTTTAATTTTACCTTTGAGCTTTAAAGATTTTTATGATGTTTTATGGTTTTCGATGTTTTAACCACTTATATTTCTATCTATACTTTTAACGTTTTTGGAACAGTGTACCAGGGTCTTTAAAGGAAACTAATTCGTTACCGTCTTTTAAATACAAATTAAAGAAACTTCTTTTAATTGGTATTTTGATCTTTATATTATATCTAACATTTAATATTTTAGCTACTTATATTTATGTCTCTATTTAAAAATGTTTTAATGTGTTAGTTTAATTTTACCTAAGAGCTTTAAAGATTTTTATGATGTTTTATGGTTTTCATTGTTTTAACAACTTGTATCTCTATCAATACTTTTAACGTTCTAATAATACGGTTTTTTATGCTCTTAACGTTTTAAATGCATATGTTTCTATCAATACTTTTAGAACTATTATAAATTTTGTTTTTCTCCTGACTTTTATAAGACTCATGATTATAGTTTTAAATGCTTTTTATTATTATTATTATTATTATTATTATTTTGAGTACGTATATTTTTTATCAATACTTTTAAAACTTTTATATTATGTTTAGTTTCTCTGTGTACTTGATGCTATGTATTATCCTTAACATGGATATTAATACCCAATGTATAAATTGGAAATAAAGAATTATTATTATTATTATTATATTATTATTACTCTCTGCTATATGTACTAAATAAAAAAGTTCCATTTAAGAGGATATAAACATTTATAAATAAATATCATAATGAAATGTTATTATAAATGATTTCAGGATTAAAAATTCACAATTTGGCAAGATCACTACATTGATAAATTCCATCAGAAACATTAGTAAATACAATCATGACACCACTTGCATTAACTCCCCTTGAAAAATGTGGGAACTCATAACCAGATGTTGTAATATCTAATAAACAACACTCCCAGGAACCGTTCCCCGCACTGTAAACGCGACACTCGCAGAGAAAAATCATTATAAATGACATCACAGGACACGGAAAACCAAAAGAACATTAATTAAACGCGCACAGTATGTTTCCTAATTAGATGTAATATATGCATTCCTTTGTCAAAATTAAAATAAAAGGTCCAAATCCCAAAACACGACACGAGCTAAACTTATCTAAAAGATGAATAAGGCAAATTCTCAGAGGAAATGCAACGGAGATCCATTTCTGTACCGGGGCAGGGGAGGGAGAGAAAGCCTATTGGGGAGGGGGGAGATATTGGGGGGTTTCCCACCATATTAGGAGATGGATAAGGGGAGGGGGGAGCAGATGAGCAGTCCAATAAAAGACCTTTTGCGATACAAGAATGAAAGAATGGGGAGGCGGTGCAGGAAGCAAAAGAGCGAATATGGCCTCCCTACGGATTCAAAAGAACAGACAAAGGATTATTTTCTCTCTCTCTCTCTCTCTCTCTCTCTCTCTCTCTCTCTCTCTCTCTCTCTCTCTCTCTCTCTCTCTCTCTCTTGCAAGCAAAGAAAGACTGCTCCTGCATCCGGTTTCCTTTCCCATCCAACACTACACTACGTGATGTAGTGAAATGCAGACTGAAGAGGGTCAGGCATTTTGTAATATTCTTTGCTTGCTTGCAGAGTTTCTACTGCCTACAGATGTAACAGCATAAGAACATATATATCAAATACATCTAATCAAATATACATTTTATTGTATCAATAACATTATTACATTATTAATATAGCAAATAAGATAATAAAAATTGTTTCAAAAGAAAAATAAAAACCAACCATGACAACAAAATGCAGGGTTTTGTTCATGGCGAAATGAACTTGTGAATGAACAGGCAACAGGGTACGAATCTCTACTGAATCCTTCCTGCAATTTAAAAAAATCTTTAGTGTTTGCATTTTTGAAGTTTGTGGGTAGTATGGCATGTGCCGCGTTATCGGTCTGCAATGGAGATTACACGACACAGAGAGAAAATACAATCCTCAAGGAAACTGCTTCTGGAATTGAGAGGCTAAATCTTGTTCGTTATTTTTGCATTACCAAGTTATAATCATAAAAAATAATAATAATGATGATTTATGTTATAATGATGGTGATGATGATAATAATTATAATGATGATTACGATGATGCTGATGACATTCCTTATTATTATTGCTGTTGTAAACAATAATTCTTATTCTTGTGTATAAATATTTAATACATCATTAGATTTAAAAGCAAAGAACTTACACGTGAATAATCCTCACTAGGCTTCATGCTTTAAAGCTTTTATACCAACTTCCAAGAATCCACCAATTTCTAGGCAAGAGAAAGGTAAAGTTTATTCTATTCTTCAAAAAACGTTTGTATGAAATACTTTGAAAGGAACATCGTCCTGCGAATAACAAAAAGTAAAAACAAATGATAATGAAAAAAAAAATTCTTGTCTTGAAAAGACTTGGGGTTTATGGGTAAATATTCATAGCTATATCTATACGAATATTTCTATAACACGAATAAATTTTGGTTGAGTCAATAGGGTTTTACAATATGTTTAATGATTATTTTTCATGTTCTCGTCTTTAAAATTCACTTTTAGACATTCCGGGGTATTCAAGGCTTTAGTTAACTCCTTTTATCGTAATATTTGTTATCAATGTACTACTACTACTACTACTACTACTACTACTACTACTACTACTACTACTATTATTATTAGCTAAGCTAAAACCCTAGTTGGAAAAGCAAGATGGTATAAGCCCAAGGGCTCCAACAGAAAAAAATACCCCAGTGAGGAAAGACAATAAGGAAATATATAAACTACGAGGAAAAAAAATAACAGAGGAAGAGAAAAAACATAGAATAGCGTGCCTGAGTATTTTCATGTGTACGTTTTAACCTATTTTGTAGATACATTAACATGGATGTTTTTTAAACGATTTTTTTCAGGATATTGAAACGTGCAAAAAGAAAAAAATTTCTTTTAGTATATTCATACAATTTATATAATTGCATCTTTAAAAATCAAATGTGTAACAATTACTTACACGAGTCAGTTCAGGTATTCATATGGCTATATATATATATATATATATATATATATATATATATATATATATATTATATATATATAATATATATATATACACAGTGTCATGTTCACTAGTTTTTTTAAACTAGTTACTATCTTGCCTTTTATTTGAAGTACAGTATTTACGTTCGATTCTAATGTGATATTAGAATATACATATTGAGTCTATGGTAAATTATATACATATATTTACATATACTTTATGTATGTATGTATGTGTATATATATATATATATATATATATATATATATATATATATATATATATATATATATGTATATATATATATATATATCTTCAGGATCATGCATAGATGTTATTATAAATGCTTACTGCTTACTTATTATGAGTCTTTACCATTTTGTAATACATCACAGAAGACATGAAAATACAAGGGGGGGGGGGGGTGATAATGCAAATGAATGCATAAAAGGATGGTCGATTAGGTAAGGTTTAGAGAAGCTAAACCATATTATATATACTTTAATATTTTGGCAATTTATTTTGATAAGGGTAGAAGAAACTCTTTAGCTATGGTAAGCAGCTCTTCTAGGAGAAGGACACTCCAAAATCAAACCTCTGTTCTCTTGTCTTGGGTAGTGCCATAGCCTCTTTACAATGGTCTTCCACTGTTTGGGTTTGAGTTCTCTTGCTTGAGGGTACACTCGGGCACACTATTCTATATTACCTCTCTTCCTCTTGTTTCGTAAAAGTTTTATAGTTTTTATGGGAGATATTTATTCTAATGTTGTTACTGTTCTTAAAACATTTTATTTTTCATTTTTTCCTTTCCTCACTGGGCTATTTTCCCTGTTAAAACCTCAAGGAAAATAGAATCCTGCTTTTCCAACTAGGGTTATAGCTTAGAAAATAATAATAATAATAATAATAATAATACTAATAATAATAATAATAATATAACAAAGGTCTGACATAAAAATATTATTTACAAAATAATAACACCCCAATCCCAACCATCGCCATTGCTGACAACATTCATAATAATTATCAAACCTCAAAAACAACACATAAAAGTAACATAAACATAAAACATTTACATTTGTCAAGAAAAACAAATTTATATTGTTAATGCGTAAACAGAGGCAACAAAGCAGAATTAATATAAATCACGGTTTATGTGTCGAAATGTCAAAACAAATATTTAAAGCAAAGAAACACACAAAATTTTAAACACACGCACACACACACACACACACACATATATATATATATATATAATAGGTATATATATATATATATATATATATATATATATATATATATATATATATATATATATATATATATATATATACTGTATATACATACATACATACATACATACATGTATAAATACATGTATGTAAAATTTATACATACACACATATGTATATGTGTATATGAGCATTTGTATATATATATATATATATATATATATATATATATATATATATATATATATATATATATAACATATATATAAAAAGCAAATTTATATATATACACATATATATACATATATATAATATATATAAAAGCAAATTTATATATACATATATATATATAATATATATATATATATATATATATATATATATAAATTCTATTATAATTAGGAGATTTACCCGCCCAATGGGTCAATATCAATTCTTACAGAGCTGCCCCGAAATTGTTTTGAGAAGAGATAGAATATAATGTACAGCATACTGATGCAATGAATACAAAATAATTATATAGTACAGTAAATCTAAGAAAAATAAAAAAAAATAAAAGATAAATATCTGTGATGAATAGAAATCTAAATTTCATGTATAAAACCTCTGCTTCATATTTCTGACCAAAATACAAATATCTTTGTCTTCTAAAAATTTGCAATTGCAAATATATATATATATATATATATATATATATATATATATATATATATATATACATATATGATGTATTATCAAAATAGTGGCACTGCACCTGGGATGTTTTATGGAGAAACAGTTACTTTTATTTTTCTTAATATCTTATTTTCTGATTAATTAATCCACACTGCTTGCCATTTTATTATTATAATATGTTTTATGATGGGTACATACCCCTTAATGGACAGTTTAATGCCCAATTTAGGTAAATCTACAGTTGATTTAGCAGCGGCACCCACTTTTTCATTACCAATAACTCCGAGTGTTAAAGATATCTTTAATTTGTATTAGCAGTTGGTTCTTATGTGTGTAATATATATATATATATATATATATATATATATATATATATATATATATATACACACACATACACATATAATGCATAAACTCTATAAACTAGACAGAAGTAAATGACACCCAATTTTCTTAAAAATCAACAGCTAAAATGAAGAGCTCGACAGCCATGTTCCACACTGGAACTTTGGAGCGAGGTACCAACCACTATTATAAAAAAACGAAAAGCATATCTTTATACACCATATTTATCAATAAGGCTTGGATGATTTAACTCTATATTCTAGGATAAGGATCTTTACTTTATCTAATTTAAAAAGCTGAATAGCAGAAATTTATCACAAATGTGTAAAAAAAATTGGTAAGTGACAAGTTTGAGTTTACCTAGTATCTTCTTCTATAAATAAATAATTAGCACAAGATATTTTGATTAATTCAGACATTCCTCGGAGCTCTCCATGATAACTATGACAAAGTAATGAAAATTATGCATATATATATATATATATATATATATATATATTATATATATATATATACATCCATACATATACAGTATATATATATATATATATATATATATATACATATATATATATATATATCAAGAAATCTTTATGGTATGTTTTATTTAATTGCTATATAGCTAATTTTCATTAGAATCTACTGATTTTGAAAGTTCCGCTGTATAGTCATTAGCTACAAAACCAGGAAAACAAAATCAAAAGATCATAATGATGACTTGACCAGAATATGTATTTGTATACTTTGATGTAAAAAGTATCCGACAAGATTAAGTTATCATGATATACTCTTTAACTTTCACAAGGCTTAACTCCCAACGATTACCTACCCATTCATATATATTCTATCACTATTTTTCAAACCATAAGTCGTATTACCCACATTTTAAAATACATGAATACGCCAAAAAAAAAAAAATCCATAAGCCTAAGTTAAATCTAAAAACTGAATATCATCCACCTCACAATTCATAAACCAAAAAGGAGAACTACAAAGAGAAATATCAATTGACTTACAATCAAAGTACGAGTCTGACTCAAGCATCACTAAAACATCAGTGTAGATTAAATTCATTTACTACCCAGCAGCGTCAAATTCTTGGGACAGGAAAATTTTCCGTATTTTAAGTGTTCAATTACTTATCTATAAATCCATTCATAAAATCCATTTTTTACACAGCTTGCCCTCTATTATAGATTGAAGTAACTGATCGAGTTTCGTAGCAAGATTATAATAAATAATTTACTTGGCATATCATTCTATATTATTCATGCGGTATGGGCTTACGCTTCTACTAATTCATGTGGCTTTTATTTCTAGATTATTCACGCAGCAAACCCTTTTGCATTATTCAGTTGTTTCAAATTAATAACGTCAAAATTTTTTCATTATTAATCTCCTACTCATAATGGTTATAATGTTAAATTATCCCTGAGAATTATATGACCATACGAGTTTAATAATATAAACTCATGCCTTTAATTAATGAAACCCCTACTCCATAAGTTATATATTTCAACTGTGATCTAATATCAGTAACTAACACCTCCACTCATTCTCGTTCTCATTCATTACCAATTCCTTTAATATTCTTATAACTAGTGAACGCGACCCGTCAAAAATCACGGTTAAAAAATTAGATAGCTATGCACACACACGCAGTCCCCTCTCACCAGGGCATGACTACTTCTCCACCACCCGAGGGATGGGGAGAGCTTATATATATATATATATATATATATATTATATATATATATACTTACATCTGCATATTTATTTATATTTATATATATGTATATATATACATATATATATACATATATATATATATATATATATATGTATATATATATATATATATATATATCTATATATAGGGCCAGGCATTTGCTCTTTACTATATATGGGATTTTCTCACAGGGTATATTAAAAAAAATATGCACCAGCAAACATTACCAATTAGATACCAGTTTTTTTATCTCTATTATGATATGATCTTTCTTATAATCAAATCAAAATGCAAGCTTAACACTCAATATAATTTGATATCTGTAAATAGTATTCTTTAGCTTCTCGCTTCAGTTTCATATTTTCTAATTGTTAGCTCTACTTACACTATTAATAAACGTATTTACCTCGTGATAATCAATAAATGATTAACCGTAGAACTGTGAGAGATTCAACCTTTCGAAAATGAGTAGATGTACTACACTCAAAAACATTTTTACATTCCATCCGATTAGTAAAAGATGGCCGATTTTCCCCAAGTAAACTATCAGTAATGTAAATGTAATGTATATGCACTTGTCAATACTTATTTCAAATTTTCGTCCAGGAAATACAACCGATATATTCAATTCATTATTTTAACCGTGCGTGAAAGATAGTATGGAAGGAGGAAGGAGAGCTTGAAGGTGAGGGAGGGGGGGGGGGGGAAGAAAGGTGAGGGAAGAGGAGTGAGGGGGGAGGGGAGAATGGTGAGGGAGGGAGAGTGAGGGGGATGGTTCAGCCCTACAATCCAAATGCTTCAGAACATTGTAAAATATGACTCGATGGAAAGTTAAGCAAAGCGTAAATGATTTGTGGTAACAAATTGTTTATGATAAAAAGATAAAAAATAAGGTAATTGGCATAACTCGAGACTTCTTAATACCTCCTTATCATCACATGCTGGCGTAGAAGATAAATCGCGTTCATATAAGCATTATCTAAGTAAGTCTAGTGAATTGTCATCGCCATATATTATTATTATTATTATTATTATTATTATTATTATTATTATTATTATTATTATTATCATTGATAGTATTAATAGTAGTACTAGTTAAATGAAACAACAGAATGTCATCCCTACATTCTCATAAGCATCATCCAAACGTAAGGTGAAAAATTGGATCAAGTTTTGGTTAAAGAAGTTGAACAGCCAAGTAGAAAAGGCATTGGAAGAATCGAATGAAAAGTATAACACAGCATGAAATGCAACTAGAACCGAAGGGACACCGCAAAGAAGCTTTACCACCACCTATAACGTAAAAAACAAGGCAAACAGTAAGCACGATCTCTTATGGGAGCAATCGTATGTTTAAACCTTCGCAATATATTTATTATATTAACTACTGTCTGTGGATTACATTAGGATCTCTCTCTCTCTCTCTCTCTCTCTCTCTCTCTCTCTCTCTCTCTCAGGGTACAGCATTTGTTTTCCCCCGAAAGAGAGCAAGACTGGAAAATATAAATTAAGACTGAACGAAATTACACAAAATCTTATAGAGAGAGAGAGAGAGAGAGAGAGAGAGAGAGAGAGAGAGAGAGAGAGAGAGAGACCGCAGCACAAATGCATTAGCGTTTGCAAATATTTTGGGAGTACCTGAATACGGGAAATCGTTATCATTAATAACCTCATTTCAAACGGCTTATCCCTTTGATGTGCAGAGCGCAGAGCTCAAACTGATACTGAACTGTAACTAAATATTGCATGAGAGAGAGATTTTCACTCAAATGCTCCTAAACACGAACACACATGCATACATTTTGTTCAATATATTGATATATTTGAGAACTTGAGCCAATGTATGTACGTGGGTTGGATTTATGTTTGAAGGATATAAAAATAATGTAAAATATTGCTTCGGGATGTGTGGATGTATGTGCTCTAGTAATCGAGTATATCTTATGGCAGTGCTTTAGATAGATTATAAAAAACGGAAATTGCAAGATTTTTTTCATAAATAGAGTAAAATAACATTTTTAAATGTCCTTGCCAATTCCCAAACATGGTCTAGCAGCATATAGATGGTGTGTTAAATACAGAGCAAATACAAAATAATTAATAAAGAAAATCAGTGTCATGTAGGTCCATGTAAGAAAGCCTATCAAGAAAAAAAAAACAATGAAAGAAAGCCGTACGCTTTCAATTATGCAACGAATAATTATTCAACTGCAATTAATGGCAGCAAGACCTGGAGAAACACGGGAGATAGCAACCCCATAGTATCTAAAAACAAGATGACGTCCATTAATTGTCGGTCAAAAGACATTTATATTAAACACACATATATATATATATATATATATATACATATATATCTTCTGAACACATACACACATACGTATTAACACACACATATATATATATATATATATATATAATACCCCAATGCCCATATTAATTGGTAGGAGCGAAAGCAGCACTTGCCAACCCCCCACCCCCCACCCCAAGCCAAGTGTTCGTCCTTCATTAGGCAGCTAAAAAAGTGAAAGCATTGCAGTCATTTAGGATGTCCCTCTTCCCAATTAGTCTCCCACTTCAGGGGAATGGTAAACAACCCCGTAATAGCACGGGGAAGGGGCGGGGAAGGGAAGGGGAAGGAAGGATGGGGACTCGGAGGAAGCGGAAAGTTAATTGGCACCGTAAAGATGCCCTCAGTATCTTCAAGGGTTCTAGAATCTTTTTTTTTTCTTTCTTTTTTTTTGTGAATAAAGTCCCTATTTTTCTTTCATTTCTAAACCAGAACTTAATAAAAATAAAGGAGTGTTTTGTTTGGATTCACTGTTCGTAAAAACTCCGATCAATAAACTTTTATTAATATACATAGTCTTTCTTAATTGACTTTTGTCATTTTAGATGACTTCTTTATTTACTTCTATTTTATTTGCAATTTAAAAAGACGAATCTCCGACTAAATTATCAAGTAGCTATTGGCGATGAGTCCTTGGGGTTTTATATGTATATATATATATATATATATATAGAGAGAGAGAGAGAGAGAGAGAGAGAGAGAGAGATTATGAATTCTTTCTTTTCCTTTCGTGGCTTCTTACACAATTACAAACACACACACACACTATATACAGTATACAGACATATATATATATATATATATAGAGAGAGAGAGAGAGAGAGAGAGAGAGAGAGAGAGAGATTATGTATTCTTTCTTTATCTTTCGTGGCTTCATACACAATTACATACACACACACTATATACAGATATATATATATAACTAATTTCGTCTAGTTTAGATATTCTGAAGATGTATATAGATAAGATGAAACTCCTCCGGATTCTAATAGTTTCTACATGGTTTTGCTTTGAATCTAAATATCTTGTAGTCTTGTGTATATATATATATATATATATATATATGTATATATAATGACAATAGACTTATGTATACTTCGATATGACCATTAAGAGGGATATATATCTTTTCATGAATAATTAAAATTAGCTATAACAATGGAATACTCGTCAAACGTATTTATGAAATATGACTTTTATGGTGTCCCACATAATAATTTCCCTCTAAAGCTTAACCATGTTAATCGTGAAACACCGTTGAAAAATGAAAACAAATAAAGAACAACGCAATGAACAAATACAATATACAGTCGGACAAATATCCCAGGAAGCACATCGATGTATATACATCGTGATTTCTAATACACGAATTGCATTTACTTAGGGCTGAAAGCTCGATATTTTAATGCAAGATATTTATCACGAATAACGACAACCTGGATATCCACTTCAGGTACCTATTTATTTTCTTGAATAAACAAATACGGAATATATCAAACAGCCTCTTCCCGATCCCCTTAGCCAAGCCCTCCCCTAAACCACTACCACTTAGCCAGACATGACAGGAATGGTTTGTTCTTTTATTCACTCTCACTTAGATCAGATGTACATCTGTAAATTTTCACATTTTCATTATTCATATGTGGCTCTGCATTATTCTGTTCTGATGTAGCACATTTCTTAATATCTATATACAGATTTTTTTTCTTTTAATTAATCAGATTTACAGTCAATAATCTAAGCAAAGCAAAACATGTGATTCAGCAGCCACATTACAGGAAATATTATTACAGAGGCCAGAAGGATTAATTGAAGAACAAGAAACAGGATGTGGGGTCTACAGTATATGCTTGTTTTAAAAAAGTTACGGCAAGTCTGACATTGAAGAGATAATACTATATTATATTCAGTATAAAAGGACTCCGAAAATCTTACAACAAAATATACATGGGCGTTGGAGGAATAGAGAACACTTATTGGAGTAACTGAAAGACAAGTGAGAGTGAATTAGTGGAGAGGCAGATCTGAGGAAAGGTGGGGGAACTTGAATACCGAATTGAGTGGTTAATGTTAAATACTATAGGATGACACCTTGTGTGTTCTCAAAGATGGACGGAGAATGGATGGTAGTTTTCTACAGGTATTTAGAAGTAAATGCACTTGTGAATAATTGAATAGGTGAAGCACGAATATTAGCAGTCATTGTAAACAGTCTGAAGAAAAGGGGTTATTGTGGCCTATTGGAAACGTCCCTGCCTGGCAGTCTATTCCACGGGAGTTCAGACCTGCTTACTATCGATAGTTTCTCTTAGTGTTTGCAACCTCACCATCCTTGCGATCAAGGCATGGAGTCCTCAGCGGCCATTGCCTGGCCCTCCATGTTCATATATACATATGATCATATACATATGATCAGTCTCCAGGCTGGGACATTACTCTGTTCCTTGTGTGTGCCATTCACAAGTGACCTGTAAACGTTTAATAAAAAGCATAACGGGAAAAATACCTAGTAACGTTTATATAGATAATAATAAAGACGTATGGTAAATGAAGAACTTTAATAAAGGGGGATGCCACAGTATGTATAAAAGGGTTTGGCACACTGCTGATGGTCCTTATGTGAAGGCGTATGTAGTGACAAATGGTATGGGAGGAAATTCTACTATAATGGAGAATCATTTGCGATTGAGTATTTAAAAGATAAGTGTGGTTGTGACTTGTTTTGTTTTCGTCTCAAACTACCTTTTGTCAAGATATCTGATATAATATTGATATACATACATATATAGATACGTATTACATACATACATATATCTATCTATCTATATATATATATATATATATACGCATGTATTTATGTACACACCTAAGTCTGTATATTGATGAATATTCTATAATCCTGTGTACGCACAAGCACAAACTATTTCGCACAAGCCCTATTTCCAGTCAAACCTGTCTCCTACCAGACCTGTCAGATAAGACTAAGAGAAGCGCATGATAATTATATATTGTTAATGAGGCAAAAATTAGCACATTACAGCAAATCTTACTGAACTCTCATAATAGCATTCATTGAGAATTCACACAAAGAGCGGAATGGAATAAATTTAATATCAAACTAATGATGATGATAGATCAGTTTTCAAAATGGCGTAATCGAGCAGAACAAGGGTGAGCATAAACTGTAGGCTCACAATCATCTGTAACAAAGCTCTGTAATTCGCTGTAAAAGTTTTTGCATATAACGGAAATAAGCCATTAATCTTCTCTAAGCCTCTCGTAGATTACACAGCAATTTATTTTCCAAATGGAGTCTTGTTTTTTTTTTTTTTTTTTTTTTTCTAAATATGCAGCGTGTGATACTGAAAATCCGTATATGCCTCCAGCCACTCTGAAGAATTTTTCGAAATATTTTCGAAGTTTTTTTTTCAACTTGTTCCTGCTTTTATAAAAATATATAAATGTCTACATAGTTCTAAAACATCATATGAATATACAGGAAAATGCAGCATGGATGAAAAAAAGAAACTGAATAATAAAAATTTTAACTACGCAATCAATTTTCAAACGGCACCTTTTCTAGATAAGAGTTGTTTGAAAATGGATATCACTATACATAACATTTTTCAAGCGGTTTTAAATTTTGCAATGTCTGCATGGACAAATGAAACTATGTTTTCCTTGGGTAATTATAAACGCAAATACAGCTATAAAACTTCATCCAAAATATGAAAAAATGTATAAAATGATTACAGCAAACAAGAAAATAATATCTAACTTAAAAAAATAATCTCACAATAAAGCTAGAGTTTTAGAAAAAAAAACTAGTACAAAGAAGAATACTAAAAACAAATTTACAAAAATAAAACCTTTCATTACTTAGTAAGCCCAAATAGGAGCACATTCCCTTTAAACACTGAAAGGTCAAAGTATGCTAATAATACCAAGAGAAAAAAGAGGGATGAAGACATATCAGCTTAATGTGACAGGCCCACTTGTCAATCAAATGGAGTACTCGAAAATTAAAAGCATCACGTCAGACAAGTTCTCGTATAACGAATCACTATTTTCGGTGTCCTTAATCCACAGAAATATAAAAAAAATCTTAGAGAGAGAGAGAGAGAGAGAGAGAGAGAGAGAGAGAGAGAGAGAGAGAGAGAGAGTTACAAGGGTTTTGGATGTCTCAAAGACTTTTTAGTCCATTCACGGAGACTGCATTTACTTTTTGGTAGAGTGATATGGATTAAGCATTTAATAAGTTTTTATGATCTTGTCCAACTTATTCTTGAACTCGTTTACCGTGTTACTGTTCACTACATCCGATGGAAGTCTATTTCAAGAATTTGCTATTTTTTATGTAAAGAAATTACCAAACTGAGTGGTGTTGTATCTTTTCAATTCCAGTTTGTATCCGTTACCTCTGGACTGATTTGTGCTGAGCGTGAATAGATTGTTGTAATCTATATTAGTTATTCCAAAAAGAATTTTGAATGCCTCTATTAACTGTCCCCTTAGTCGTCGAGTTTTTAGATTAAATAAGTTCAAACATTCCATCCTCCGTCTATATCCAAATTGCCTTAGTGTTGGAATATAGTTTGGTGGCCCTAGTTTGTACAGCTTCCAGTCTATCTATATCCTTCAGAATATTTGGAGCCTAGAATAGGACTCCGCATTCTAGATGGGGTCTTACTAGTGATGTGTACAGTTGCAATACAGTTTCTTTGTTTCTGTATTTGAATTGTCTTTTTATGTAGCTTATAATTTTTGTGCTTTCTTTTCAGCTTTTATGCTCTGTTTGGTGAGCTTCAAATCCTTGCTGATAATCATAACGAGATCTTCCTCCAGGTCAACACTTTCCATTTCATTAACCAGCAGTGAGTAATCTCATCGTGGGTTACTATAACACATGTGCATGACTTTACACTTCCCACACTTGAAAGGCATTAGCCATTTTCTGGACCATTTTCCTAGCTTCATTAGGTCCTCTCTCAAGGCTTTTACGTCTTTTGAGTTTGCAGTATTTGTGCCTAGTTTAGTATCGTCAGTAAATTTGGCTATTCTACTAATCAATCCTAAATATATGTCGTTAATGTAGATCAGAAATAGCAATGGGCCAAGGATGGATCCTTGAGGTGCTCCGCTTGTAACAGCTGCCCATTCTGAAGCTTCTCCATTGATTACAATTCTGTTTTCTGATTGTTAGCCAAACTTCGTTACATTTATCTGGCTCGTCAACGTTGCCTAGTGGTGTATGTTTGACCATTAATTTTCTTTGAGGAACTTTGTCAAAAGCCTTCAGAAAGTCTAGGTATATGATGTATATTGCCTTGCTTTTGTCATAAATGCTAAACATGCGGAAAAATTCCATGTGTGACATAGTGGAGATAAGATAATGAAAATCATGTGTGGCATAGGAGAGAGAGAGAGAGAGATCATGTGCAACATACAAGACAGAAAAATATGTGTGACATGAGAGAGAGAGAGAGAGAGAGAGAGAGAGAGAGAGAGAGATCATGTGCAGCATACCAGACAGAAAAAAATGTGTGACATGAGAGAGAGAGAGAGAGAGAGAGAGAGAGAGAGAGAGAGAGAGAGAGTTCTATGCAAGAAATTAGGTTTGTGTGAAACCTCTTCAAGGCAACTGAATCTTCCTCGATATGATTCACATCACTCTTCATTCATTCCGAATCGAATTCATCCGCCAAATTCCGTTGAGGAAAAAATCACGAAATTTCTTTTTATATTCATTTCCACGAATTACATTATCATCAATATTTCATTAGTATATCCCTGTAACCTTAATGCTGAGAAATGCATTTCAAGGCTGAGTGTATATTTTCATTAATTACAAGATTAATTATGTTATGATTTTTCAACCCAAGGTAAATAATATTAATATCATAATAAACTATTAACAATAAAATGATACCCGAATAGAATATGAATAAATAAATTACATTAAAATAAAACATTAACAATAAAATAATACCTGAATATAATATTCACAATAAAATAATACCAGAATAAAATAATAACAATTAAATGATACTAATATAAAATATTAACAAGAAAAACGAGGATAACTAATGAGTCTTAATAACAGTAGAAACAACAGTAGAATTATCGGAGTGTAGGCTGAATATCTCTGTCTGTCTTTAATGCATGCTAGACCCTATATATCAACCTAATTTAGTCTAGACCCTTCCAGTTCGTCATCTGGAAGCTTGGGGGCAGGGCCTTACGGCGCCAAAGAGAAAAAAGAAAGAAAATAAATGTGAAGAAAGCACAAGAGCCATAATTAAGGGAACCGATGAAAAGTCTCTCTCTCTCTCTCTCTCTCTCTCTCTCTCTCTCTCTCTCTCGTAAGTCCGGCGAATGGATAAAACGCTCACCCGATAAGGATAAAATTACTTGTAATTAGCGTTCATTAAGAGGAGATAAAATACTGGACAATAGATTAAAAAAACGGGCTAATTACTAAACGTAAAAAATACAATATCGTCCAATACATTACCCTGAAAAATGCCAGCACCCATTAATTAGTATGCCATGATGCTCACCTGAAAAGAGAGGACAAAACGGTTAGGCAGGATAAAAAAAAGGAGGGTTGGATGAAAATATTAATTATGACAAGAGGGACTTCATTGCTTTATCACAAGAAAAAAAAATTTAATAAATACAGATTAATACAAAAGGGTAGGATACTTTTGTCTCTGATACACGTGACTTTCATAGTTTCAAATGTTGACTCAAATAGTTTTTCATGTAGAATTCCATCCGCCAGGATTCGAACCTATGATTGGAGCTGAAATAAAACTCACACCGGGCATTAAACAACTCGGTCCTATATGATTCTGTCTGCGTGAATTGGTTTTAAATTCATAAATTCACCCGGATACCAGCTTGTCTAGGGGCATGTGTACAGAAAATCAAATAACAATAGAAAATACAATTCACATCGGAAGTTCTGAGTTATCATAACTCCAGAAACACTTTATATTGTAATAAAAACCATCAAGATAAATAAATGAATATTCAAACAAGATATCGACAAGGGCTTTCACAACACGCACACACAAATACACACACACACACACACACACACACACAAAAAAATCTAAAGCATTGCATATGCAAACCTTTAACCATCAGAGTGAAACTAGCTACTCAAAAAGCATCGAGCGTAAACAAACTTCATCAAATCCATTTTCAAACACAAACACGTGGATGAATACAAACACCCATGGTCCGGTGAACATACAGTGAAAAATATGTTTTTTCTTTCATTCAAGATACCAATAGTCTTCCGGGAAATTTGAAACCGAGCGTTTATTGAAAAGTAATGATGATATGAAGGATTAATGAATTCATATGAGATTAATGAAGTCATAAATGATTAACGTTCTTGAGAAATGGAGTATATCGAATATACAAAGGAGTAATATGTGAGACATTATATAATTTATGGAGATATAGTTGATAAGAAAATTAATGTATTGTGTAATGCTGAATCACGAAATCTTCTATCTTGAATGCAGAGCAGAACAACAATTAAATAAAATTCATAATTTGACATAAGAATGATTAAATTTTGGAGAATCCTAAGCTAAAAGGCTAATGAATTAACAAAACTTAATAAACTTATATCAATTTAACTATTATAGGTTAAATTAGGTTACTGAAGTAAATTATGTGGGTGATTCTAATTATAGGCAATCAAATTCCAAATAAAATTATATATATACCTGTACATATATATATATATATATATATATGTATATATATATATATATATATATATATATACACACACATATATATACATATAATATATATATATATATATATATAAATATATATATAATTTCTTTCTTTTCTCTCACGCTGAGTGACAATACCAAACGTATGACTACTCGGTCTCTCCCCGTCCCTAGGGTAAGGGAAAGAGGAAGTAGTCATGCCCTGGTGAGAGGTGGCACTCCAAGAGGTACACTCAGAAACCCTAACCTCCCACAAATTGCCGAAACTGCTGTGTTGTAATTAGGAAATGGGAAGAGGGTGGCAGATGTTGAATCTGAATGTGTGCACGTGTGCGCATATCTTTCTAAATATCAGCAGTCATTTTTTATTGGTCGCGTACACTAGCCCATATAAACAGCATATATATATATATATATATATATATATATATCAATAACACTCGTGATTTTAATCCATGTAAATATTAGCCACACTGGCCTTTAATACCGAATTCTACCTTGGGAATATATATCCACTGGAATTCATTTATGGTAATAGCTTCTGGCGGGGCAGAGATTCGAACTCCTGCCACTCAGCCGAAATCATACTTACGAGCCCTATACCAACTGAGCTATCAAGAGAGATATAAGCATATGACAAGTCACCGGACATTTTTCTGTCGAATTCAAGACTGTTCTTGTGAGTTTGCAACACGTGGTTATTTAAGATGACTATATCACTAACACTCGTGATTTTAATCATAAATATCAGCCACACTGGCATTTAATACCGAATTCTACCTTGGATATATATGATATAAAAGTCCTGAGGAATCATGTCAGGAGGCCGAGATGGTCATGGCAATGAGTTGCCTCGCCCAATTTATCATTCAGGAAACACATCACTGAAGGGATTCTTTGTAGTATGACAATAATGGCAACCTTCGCATTCCAATGTGTGTCCTCAAGAAATCGTTTGTATGATGAACCATTCAGGTGCTGGGGTAGAAGGTAAGAACCAGACAGATAGTCACCAATAATGCTTGCCCATATATCGATTGTAAATCGTACTTAACGAGCTTGTTGAACCATTGTATGTGGGTTGTTAACAGATCAAGTATGCTAGTTATGTAAATTAATGGGGACACCAGTCCCTAATGTAGCTTCAACCTCATCTGTAAATAGTATAAGTGATGGATATTGACAATTTTCACCATGCCTCCTTAACATCAACTGGCAAAACTACATGTGTAGATGATAGTCCACATCAACTTAAACTTGTAGTGTCTGGTGGAGGCATGGATGAAGATTATCTTGATGTAGAGTCCGCCATATTGTCACCAGTGGCAGCTGCAGAGCATGAGCAATGTGCAAAGTATTTACCTGAGGTTCATCCTGAATCATTTATAGTATCTAGTCTTCCATGCTGTTAATATAAATGCCCCATGGGCTTCCTCTGTCACTTGGTATTACACTATCAACTGCGAAAAATGTTCACCAGTGTAGAAATTGGCAGTTCAGATAATGTTCCCTGAACAGCCGTATTGCTGTCGCAGCATTACCAATAGCCAGTGCCAGGTGTATATATGTCTGCATAATTACAATTGAAGTATAACCCATAAGCTAACTCTGATATAAGGGCGTTGCTGGGTGAGTGAACACCCGTTGACATCACCTTCATTGTTCACCTCCCAACCCTTCTTACCACCATCCATCCACACTTAATCAAACAACACCTTTGTCGTGTACAGTTTTTACCATCTAAGGGTGATAGCGTTACCTGATACTGCACACTGAACGTATGACTATGATTTTTATTACTAATTTACGTGCCGGCTATCGCACACCGTACATTCAAGAGCTTTTGGCACATTCATAACTATCATGTCAATTATGCTGTGTGCTGCATGTTCATTGCGTAATTTCATATCTAGCTCAGAAATATCATGTATCATCTATTCATCTAAACACATTCATGGCAGACCTCCGAGGTGTAGAGGCTCAAAAACTATTGAGAACTGTCAATATGTGATAGGAATACATCCCCTGATTTTTGGAACATATTTTTGGAACACCCTGTATATATATGATACCTTCATAAAAGACAAACATATTGATGAAACAGAATTTCGATTTTACAAAGATGAACACACTTCACAAGTAACAACCTGCCTATTGGCGGATGCAGTTAAATGACGAACGGAATATCCGATTCTGAGCAATACCCAATTATAGCAAATCCAGATTATCCTCGGGATTAGGATACGGGTTCGATTAATCCTAAACAGGATTATTATGATTAACCTGCTGCTGCTGTTCAAGCTACACCCCCCACCCACATCACTTTACCCCCTGTCTTTCCTAAACAGGCCTGAGTTCAAATACGTAGACAGCATAGTTGTTCGATCTATGGCTCATTACAATCGAATACCGGTTCATATTGAATGAAAATGAACGTCTCTCTCTCTCTCTCTCTCTCTCTCTCTCTCTCTCTCTCTCTCTCTCTCTCTCTCTCTCTTTAACTTATCAGATGGAATTTCATTCCCTATATTAATTATTCGTAATTAACGATACTGGATACTCTAGAAAATCATCTGCAATATCTTCTGATGAAAGAAAAACTTTTAAGACTTCTTGTATTTTTTTTTTAAACCTTTAAACCTCTATAATATTTTACCAAATCCAAATAATCTTCAGTACTAATTATGGTAGTGGTCATGACTCAGAACTTCCTCAACAAAAATAACAGAGCAAGGATACTAAGAAAAGAAAGATTAAAAATGTTAATACTATCTCTTTGTCCTCACAGGTTTCGCTTCACGGGCCGACATAAACACTCACCTTTTTATTCAGCCGCCTGCATAATGATTTGCCTCTTTTAATAGTCCTCGGTAAAAAACACTGCAAGAGAATGACATTTCCGAAAGGAGCTCTCTCTCTCTCTCTCTCTCTCTCTCTCTCTCTCTCTCTCTCTCTCTCTCTCTCTCTCTCTCTCTCTCTCAGTGGCATTTTCATTTCGAAACCTAAAGGTAAGCTCAACTCATTTTATTGTTGCGTAAAACAATTTAGTCAAAAAAGGGAAGAAATTAGTTGGAAAATACTGGCGGAGAGAGAGAGAGAGAGAGAGAGAAGAGAGAGAGAGAGAGAGAGAGAGAGAGAGAGAGAGAGAGATTATAAACTTGTAAAAGCGTTGAAATATCTGTCATACAGAGATTTATGAAGCTAACTAGCTAACTAAATATATGCATACATATTGAATTCTACCTTTGGGAATGTACACCCACTGGAAATTCATTTATGACTACAGCTTCTGGCTGCGAAAGATTCAAACCTACGTCTCTTAGCCGAAACCATGCTTGTGGGGACTACCAATCAAGCTAATTTTTTTTCGGCTAAGAGACAGGTTCGAATCTTTGCCCAGCCTGAAACTGTTATCATAAATGAATTTCCAGTGGATATTTATTCCCAAATGTAGAATTCGATATTAAATGCCATTGTGATTGATATTTACATTGATTAAAATTATGAGGGCTGTATATATATATATATATATATATATATATATATATGTGTGTGTGTATATATACAGTATATATATATATATATATATATATATATATATATATATATATATATATATATATATGTCCTATATATATATATATACCTACTCAAATTGTTAATGAGCGCCATGTGGGCTAAGACCTTAGAAATATTATCTTTGCGTACACCGAAAAATAGGCTCATCAAACATACGCTGAACTGTTATCACACGCGAACTATATTTCCTGTACACCTTTCACACCATCTATCCAGCATATCTGACTCCAAATTAAACACATTTGGTAAATACGAAGTGAATAAACGGAATGAATATGTGAATTCAAACATATTGACTCATCTTTTAAGTCCAACATACCATTTAACGCCAACGTCATCTTTCGCACACTAATTTCAGTGGAATTTCCAAAGGTTACTTATTTTACTAACACGAATCAGTCTCCATTCTTTTGAATAGAGATGAAACATTCCTTAATTCCATTCCCTTTTGATATTTATAAATCTTTTCCTGTTTCTCACTTTTGCCTTCAGATCAATCAGTGAAAACACCTTTCCACCACAGAAAAACTAACTTCTTTCAAAATAGTTCACAATAGAATACTTCAGTTCCCGCTTCTTGCCATTATTACTGCACTGCGTATTACTATTCCCTCTCACAAAATTCTTGAACCTCACAAGACCAACGAGAAT
>NC_090755.1:74891232-74893732 GCF_036898095.1 Palaemon carinicauda
GAAGACCCAGGCCTACATGGCTGAAGACCATGAAGCGTGAAGAAGGAGATGATGAATGAAGAAGTAATGAATTAAAACCTCAAGATAGAGACGACTGGCGAAATCTAACCAAGGCCCTTAGCGTAATAGTCGTAGGAGGATATGATGATGATAATGATGATGATGATACTGATGATGTTTGTAAATTTCTATATAGTAGAAAATTAGGATACAAACTATTATATTAGCCTTTCACCTTAAAAAGGTAAAGTTAAAATAAGACAGGTAAACACCATGCCAATACGCAAGCAAAGACAAACTATTCACTTACAAAAATATCAATTAGTCAAAATTCATCAAAAGCAGAGAAATATAAGAAGGTGCATTTTGAACTGAACATACTTCTCATTTTATAAAAAATAGTGGTGTTCATCCAAAATTACATTGCCAGGTACTCGCCAATAAAGTTAACTACCAAACAAGTTTTATCAAAACTGGGGCAATAATAATAGTCATCACCTTGAAATTGTTTGGCAAATTCGGTCTGTTTCTTCAATTGCACTTTAAATTGGCTTATTGAGAAAGTCTTTCAAGATTTTCGTTGATTAAATCTATACAGAGGAAATGTTTTAATTCCTCCTTTCTACTGTTTTAAAACTTCAAAGGTAAAGTTCTTTCGTAGAATACAATATCCAATACATAAGGAACATACCTGCAGAATGCCATGACAATATGAGAAAAATAGAGCAATGTGTATCCCAGTATATGGAAATAATGTGTATCTCAAGATATACCTTCTTGTGTTTATACCCACAATAATTGTCATTGTGGTTGGGACGTCCACTAGAACCTTTATATCAGCCTTTTTGTCATGAGTAAACAACAACAACATCAACAACAACAACAACTACTACAATACTACTACTACCACTTATAATAATAATAATAATAATAATAATAATAATAATAATAATAATAATGCCATAGAATACCATACACCATAATGTCCAAAGAGTAACGAATCACAACATGGCATTTACATTTCCATTAAACTAGTTGATACTTATAAAGTAAATATTAATGAATCACATACCGATAGGATATGAATTATCAGAAACAAGAGCTCTTAAATTATCTGATAAATAATTGCTTCAACATTCCCTTCTCCGACTCGAAAAGAACAAGGCATTTAATCCGCTCTGTGGTCGGTAAGATACAGGGGAATGCCTCTTTCGCACTTCTTGGAGTCCTCTTTGACACACCCTAAGTCCTCTTTGCCACACCTTTGAAGTCCGACAGGTGCCATCATCAAAAGAACAACCAACTTCCTACCTGTCGAGGGACTGACACCCACTTCTGCAATTCGTCCCAATCGATCCTAATCCCAAATCATGATGAATAAGAAGAGGTCAAACGAGACATGCTGCCAATTTCGAGGACTGGACTGGAGAGAGAGAGAGAGAGAGAGAGAGAGAGAGAGAGAGAGAGAGAGAGAGAGAGAGAGAGAGAGGGGGGGGGAAATAAGGATCCAATTTAAACAGCGATTCAATAGCCAAGAAATACATGGTTAGTTCCTGCAGAATTGCATGGAGGTACGGAGGTACTTTTTCTGAAATGAGTATCCAAAACAAATGTGGATAAGATTTTACACACACACATATATATACATATACATATATATATATATATATATATATATATATATATATATATGTATATATATATTTATATACACACACACACACATATATATATATATATATATATATATATATATATATATATATATATATATATATACCAATCAAGAATCTATTTATAAATGGGACCAAGCATTGGCTCTGGTGAAAAAAAAAAAAAAAAAAAAAAATCTTGTAACTGCATCTCTAGACTTTTTCTCATCAATTAGGAGTCCTGACAAAAGGGTTCAAGTTACCCTGAAGACACAAGACCCCATTCCCATTCTTGGGAATGGTTTGAAACGATACAAATTCAATATTTACCAAAAAAAAAAAAAAAAAAAAAAAAAAAAAAAAAAAACGACAACAACAACAACAACAACAACAGCAACAAGAGTCATCTTATCTGAGTCATAACTGCATTACTCGAGCTTACATGCCCACTATATAAAGAGAAAGAAAAGAAATTATCCTGCAATCATGAATTATTCTTTTTTTTCTTTCATTACAAATCAGGTTGGTAATGTACAGCTAATCGGAAACGACCACTTATAAAAACACTCGGAAACTAGAAATACACCCTGAAAGTGCAAACCTCCACCACGGCAGATTATTTCTTTAAACCAGCTTGTATCTCCCAAAATCAATTAAAAATGTGGGCGTATTTAAAATCAGTGTGACAATAATGTACGAACTTGGGGTTAAGATTAAATCGGTCGACCTTGACCTTTACTTTTAACCAGGGACTTTCAAAATTAAATCACTTTCACGTCTCTACATGACAATTAATCCCTAAAAGTTTCACTAATCTATGAACAAAATTGTGGCCAGGAAATTGTTCA
>NC_090755.1:74903732-74928732 GCF_036898095.1 Palaemon carinicauda
AATGCTGGGCGAACACATTACCCCTGTGCTAGCCAGGAGACTTGCATTTTTGTAGAGGACAATGAAATTCAGTGTTATTATTATTATTATTATTATTATTATTATTATTATTATTACTTGCTAAGCAACAACTCTAGTTGGAAAAGTAGGATGCTGTAAGCCCAAGGGTTCTAACAGGGAAAATTGCCCAGTGAGGAAAGGAAACTCATTTTTAATATGATCCTTATCTCGCCATCACGTCATGCTTCGCAATAACCTGTCAATCCCTTTAAATAATACTTCATCTAATGCTATATTTCTATAGAGGCCAAATTGCGACTATCTTATACTAGCGTACGCGACCCGTCAAAATTGACGGCTAAATATATTCAGACAGATATGCACACAGATTCAACCGTTCCCACCCCTCCCCCTTTCATAATTACAACACAGCAGTTTCGGCAATTTGTGGGAGATTGTGGATTCCGAGTATAACTCTCGGGCTATCCTCTCTAACCAGGATATAACTACTTCCTTTACAACCTTCCCGATTGGCGGGAACGAGTAGTTATACATCTGGCAATGCCACTCAGCGTGACAAGAAAAATGTATATTATATATACATACATTTTATATATATACATACATATATATGTATGCATGTATATATATATATATATATATATATATATATATATATAAATATAAACATATATATATATATGTATATAAATATATATATATATATATATATATATATATATTATATATATATATACATTTATATATATATATAAATATATATATATATATAAATATCTATATATAAATATATATATATATATATATATATATATATATATATATATATAAAATAACGTAGCTCTTTATTACATATGGGAGATTATTCAAAAAAAAAAAAGTCACCTTCTGGACCATACAGCTAGATACCTCGTCACCTCATAATCCTATTTCTAAAGACTACACAATGGAATGAAATTATCCTTTCATTTCTCTCTCTCTCTCTCTCTCTCTCTCTCTCTCTCTCTCTCTCTCTCTCTCTCTCTCTCTCTCTCATCTTACCTTCCAGCTTAGTTTCCAGGCCAACCTTCCCCTCGCGTGAGAATCATTGCGGTAGCAAGTCAACTGAAGGAACACGCCATGCCTTAGGTCAGTCAACGACACCCCCCCCCCCCCGGCTTCTACTACCCACCATTTAATCTAATGTTCGTTGCTATTTAACTCTATTTGTAACTATGTAAATACAATCAGATGTATTTTCATATAAAATAAAAAAATACGTCTGGTGTAGTCTTAGTATTTGATATAATAAATTAGCATAATCCCTTTTTTTCTGAACTTATGAATAGTAAATATCCCAATAAACCATAAGGACAGGTGTCAATAGAAATGATAGTGTTATAACAACTGTTGTCCATAACTCCATTCATTTCACTAAGTTACGAGAAAGAATCATGAATGAAAACATGCAGTTTCCAAATGAAAAAACAGTATGCAACGAAACAGTTGTAAAAATTAAACAAGTGAAACTATTCTTTATGAGAGAGAGAGAGAGAGAGAGAGAGAGAGAGAGAGAGAGAGAGAGAGAGAGAGAGAGAGAGAGAGAGCTCGAATGATGCCAACAACGTTTCATAGGATTAAAAAAAATCACAAATAGATAACACCTCGATGTATAAAAACAGCCCATTATTCCACAATGTCATTATACATTCCCTTCCAGTGGTATATACATCGATGAAATACAAATGATTTTAATATTTATAAGTTATGAATACTAAATTCGATGCGATTATTCTCATTTCCAATGGCAATCCAAAAACTAAAATCGAATCTAAATAAAAAAAAAAAGAATGATTTAATTACGCATTCATCTAGCAGAGTGCCACCCATAGTGTTTTGCATATCACGATTTAATATCAATACTCCATCTCGTAATCCAATTTGTATTTTGAAAAGGCTACGTACGATAGCCCTCTGGCTATTCATAGACCCCTGAGAGAGAGAGAGAGAGAGAGAGAGAGAGAGAGAGAGAGAGAGAGAGAGAGAGAGAGAGAGAGAGAGAGATTTTTTTATAACGATCCAGTACAAAACGTGTGAATCACATCTGGATATACTTCAATAAAAATATATCTTAACCTCAATTAGATATAATACACCTGAGTGGAGAGAGAGAGAGAGAGAGAGAGAGAGAGAGAGAGAGAGAGAGAGAGAGAGAGAGAGAGAGAGAGAGAGAGAGAGATTGTTTTAGAACGATCCAGTACAAAACATATGAATCACATATATTTTAACCTCAATTAGATATAACACACCTGAGTGCTGTTTCCCCATTCAGAAAACATTAAATTTAACCATCTGGTTTTTCGTATCAAAATGTCTCCTTATCTCTCTTGCAACTGAAAATCGCTTTCACTTTAGTAGTCACATGCTGGATTTTAATCCCTGTAAGTAAATGACAGGCAGTCAGCTATTGACTCTTTCCTTGATTTAATAATAAACGTTGTCTTATGCTTTGATATATGATAATTAACAAGGACAGAAATTTTGTATTTTAGCAGTCTGCTTGTGCCCTAAACTAGAGAAAGGATTTCCTATCTCTCTCTCTCTCTCTCTCTCTCTCTCTCTCTCTCTCTCTCTCTCTCTCTCTCTCTCTCTCTCTCTCTCTCTCTCTCTCTCTCTCTCTCTCGCTGTCTTATGGCATAATCAGAATGCTAGAATACAAAATTTCTGTACTTATCAGTTATCATAGATTAAAGTTAAAAAACGTGTATTACTAAATCAAGGAACGAATCAATAGTTAATTTCCCACTGTTTACTTACGAGGATTTAAATCAAACATGCTATTAAAGTTCGTTCATAGAACTTTATCAAAATACAAATCATTACAGACAAACAAACACTAAAAATAAACTAATTAATCTTAATATCGGTGAGGGCAACTCACCAGATTATTCAAATTCCTCTTTACACAAGCTAAAGCATTTATCAGAATTAGGATTTTTTCCCTTCTCATTATCATTAGATTAGCGTCGCTGAAGCCCTCTAGTGTTGATAACGCCAAGCATAAGATTATAAATCCCAGTCTCATTATTTCCTTCGTTTAGACTCGATTTCTTTAATATCAAAAAGGGCGATGATGCCTTTAATACTTGCGAGGAAAATGAAAAGAAAAATGCAGCTTCTTAGCTTATTAAAAACGTGGAAAAAAAGCGTAAATGCGCAAACCATCTCACGCAAACAAAACATTAAGGGATTCCGAGAAAACTTGGAAGAAAAAAAAGGAGACATAAATCCAGGTCGAAAATTCTTTCGCTAAAGCGCTTATTACACAGCTTCAACAGGATTTTAATTCCTCTTATAGCGCCGTTAACTTCCTTTATATATCGTTATAGCTATCTCTTATTAAATTATATTTTTGAAGGAAAATAAAAAGAATAAAAAAAATAATTTAATAAGTAATAATAAATTTCATTTTCTAGTTTTCCTTGTAAGTCTTGAACAGCTTCCCTAGATAAAAGAAAATGTAATGGGCCACTGATATCATTATTCTAAAATGAAACAAAGAAGGTAATTATAAAATACTAAAGATAAATAAAAAAGATAAACAAGCTTTCAACTCAACAGCTCTATCAAAAGGAGGTGACGAATAATAACCCAGGCAAATTATACTAAGCAAGAAAATTAGATTTGATGAGATCATGTTAAGCTTTGCTATTTTTATTGTCATGTTTAAGTGATATGATAAAAGCGTTTATCGGTCTCTAGGTTCAGTATAGTTAAGTACGAATTACATACCTCACTCAAATGTAGTTTAGAAAAGAAGAAACAATTGCATTTTTCATATTTTGTAAGTACTTGAGTCACCGGTTTAAAGGTCGATCATGAATGGCAGAGGCAATAAACAGTGACAATGTCCTAGCTAGCAGGACAATGCCGTAGAGACTGGCATATGATCAGAACCCAAGACCATCTCCACCCAAGATAGGACCAAGGAGGGCCAAACAATGGCTGCTGACGGCACAGCAGGTAGACCTGTAGGATCCTGAAAAACCACATCCTTAGCTTACATGGATGGTGAGGTTGCAGCCACTTCGAGAAACTATTGAGCTTGAGCGGGAGTCGAACCCCTGTCAGGCAATCGCTAGCCACGAACGTTTCCAACAGGCCACCACATATATTTCCACATTCAAATAGCACTAAATTAAGGCCAACGATATGGCAAATACCATCAAATTAAGCAAGGTGTGTCAAATAGCACTAAATTAAGCCTAAATATATACCAAATTGCATTAATTTAAGCCCAAAAATATGTCAAATAGCACTAAAACCCAAAAACATGTCAAATAACATTGAATTAAGCCAAAGATAAATTTTATGTCAAAGAGCATTACATTAAGCCAAAAGATATTTCAAATAGCATCAAATTAAGCCCAAAGATATGTCAAATAGCATTAAATTAAGCCCTAAGATATGTCAAATAGCATCAAATTAAGCCCAAACATATGTCAAATAGCATTAAATTAAGCCCTAAGATATGCCAAATAGCACTAAATTAAGCCCAAAGATATGTCCAATAGCATTAATTATATAAAACAAAATCCATCACGGATCCACCACAAAGAGAGCTAAGCCGAGGGTGCAAAATACCAAAGGGAAAAAAAAGAAAAAGAAAAAAAAAAGGACGAAATAAGCTCAGATCAAAAGCACGACGAAATAACCCCCAAAACTAGTGCACGTTAATTTCGCCGGCAGTCAACCCTATCATTTCAAAAGGGGGAGGGACAGGCCCTGATTGGATACTGGAGGTAGGATACTGGGGATAAGAAGAGGAGGATTGGAGCTGCAGGATAGGTGGGTAGTAGGAGACAATGGTGCAGGGGTACAGAAGGAAGGGAAGGGGGTTAGGAGACTATTCCACTTCAGCGCGAAGCGCGCCAACAAATCAACAATGGGCGCGAAAAAGTTAGCGGCAAAAGTTTTTTGACACCCCGTCAAACTCTTCACGCCGTTCGTAACTGTGAAGTGGGAAGGGTTGGAGGGAGATAAAAAAGGGGGGAGAGGGTGTCTCTTCCCCCTCCCAAGTCGAAAGTGACAGAGTCAGTATCTGCTCGAAACAATTGAAAGTTTTCCTGCTAAGAGAGGATTCAATATTTCCAATCGCGTAAGAACTAGTTATGTACTATTTCTCTCGCTAATTATTATTATCATCATTATTATTATTATTATTATTATTATTATTATTATTATTATTATTATTATTATTATTATCATTAACTAAGCTACAACCCCAGTTGAAAAAGCAGAATGTTATAAGCCGTAGGGCTCCAACAGGGAAAATAGCCCAGTAAGGTAAATAAAGAAATAAATAAACTAAATGAGAAGTAATGAACAAATAAAAAAAAATATTCTAAGAACAGTAATAACGTTAAAACAGATCTTTCATATATAGACTATAAAAACACTTATGTCAGCCGGTTCAACATAAAAACATTTTGCTTGCAAGTTTGAACTTTTGAAGTTCTACCAATTCAATTACCCGATTAGGAAGATCATTCCACAATTTGGTCGCTGGAATAAAACTTCTAGCATATTGTGCAGTATTGAGCCTCATGATGAAGAAAACATAACAATTCGAATTAACTGGATGTCAGATGGCACACACAAGATCTCCGGCTCCAGTTGTGAAAATAAACAACAAAACGACCATTCAGCACCCAGAGAAATTTACGTGCAGAGGAGGTGCAAGTTGCACGGCATTAAGATGCCAGAAGGGACGTGCACAGCGTGTCCAAAAAGCGTCCCTGGCAAAAACAATGGCCATTATAATCTCCGTAAATGTCGGCCTTAACTGCAATTTTTGACAGGTGTATTTTATTGCCTTATTTTTAAAGCTCGGGAAGGTAGTTTCAACGCTAACACGCATAAAAAAGGCCATAAAACTTAAACATTTGTTATATCGAGAGAGAGAGAGAGAGAGAGAGAGAGAGAGAGAGAGAGAGAGAGAGAGAGAGAGAGAGAGAGAGAGAGAGAGAAACAATAAGCAGGATCCATGTCATTGAAATACTACACGTTTGACTTTTAATTGAACTCAAAATTTTGACTTATAGCATCCGCTTGGAGCCTTCAAGCATATAAGAAATAAACTTTATGACAGCATCCACAGACGGACCCCGTTACTACTCTAGGATCCTCACCAGCCATTAAGAAAATCTTTACTATTGAAATCATCTTATGAGTTTATGAATGCAAGATATCCCCTCTGTCCACAGTACCAGGTAATTTGTAACAGTCTTAAATGATTAATTCTCTTGCTTAAAGTAACTTTCATAAAAGTAATAGAGATCATAATAAACCTTTCTATAAAAAAAAAAAATTGGAAAAGATAATTTTACCACTTATGGTCAATGTTGAGAAGCTTTCAAACAATTCCACTGACATGAGGTTAGTTACCTTACTTGCATCAAATACAGGATAATCAAAATAAATTTCACAGTCATTTTATTTGCTGAATCTTAAATATCTTACTTTGAATAGAAAAAAATAGACAAAGCCGAAACGACAAAGTCTAATGATTAATCTAAAAAAATTGCAAGTTTAATAACATGCAAAACCTACTCATACGTAAAGTATTTGTTTTCAAATAGGCATAGCCTGTCGCAAACAAACAATCCGGATATATTACCGTAACCTCCGCGGAGGAGGATTGTAAAATCGCTGGCTTGAGAGTCTCATCAGCTGGTCTAAATTGCGTGTCAATATCAAACACGAAAACATCTTCGCGAATAGAGCGGTGCGACTCAATATTAACGTTAAGAAGCATAATGATTATTCAATAAACTGAGCTCAGAGAGAGAGAGAGAGAGAGAGAGAGAAGAGAGAGAGAGAGAGAGAGAGAGAGAGAGAGAGAGAGAGAGTCTCCTGGTAAACAACAGCCTCAATTTAACAGCGGGGCCAATTTCGAACACATGTTGTCCTTAAAGGTATATGAGGGGGTGTGTAAGCAATAGGCATGTTGATGACTTCATTGTGATTTCCATTTGGTGTTCATATTATTATTATTATTATTATTATTATTATTATTATTATTATTATTATTATTATTGTTATTATTATTATTATTATCATATTTATTATTAACATCATCATCATTATTATTATTATTATTATTATTATTATTATTATTATTATTATTATTATTATTATTAGCTAATTTACAACCATAGTTGGAAATGCAGGATGCTTCAAGCCTAAGAGCTCCCACAGGAAAAATAGCCAAGCAAGGAAAGGATATAAGGGAAATCAATAAACTATTTAAGAGGTAATGAATAAAGAATATAAAATATCTTAGGATCAGTAACAACGTTAAAATAAATCTGCCCTATATAAACAAATAGCAGTATCAAGGCAATCGTCTTATGAAATTCATTTGGGGTTATATGAAAAAAAAAATAAACGCCTATATCATGGCGGCTGAACATATAAAATATCAAAGACTATACAAGGCCTGATTAACTCCTAGATTTCCTTATACGTTTCTTGCGTTGAAAATCCCAAGACTTACATGAGATGAAAAGTATTTCCTCTTCTCCGAGCTCCTAAAATGTGTGGGGTGGTGTAGGAGAGGGGGCAAGTTAATTGCTTAAACCACCAACCAACAAAGGATAAATTTCTAAATCAGAACACTCATATATTTGGCTGAACTCAACATACCTTCATAAGTCATATTCTAGAGCTTAAATATTGCCATCAACAGCCACGGGTTCAAAGCTCGTACCATGAAAGACGAAATCTTTAGTCAACCTTTTCCTGAGAATTTAAATCTATATTGTATTTACAAATATTAGGATTTTAAGAAATTTGTTGTTTTTAAGGTGTAAATGCAAAAATCAAGTGAATGCAAGCAATTGCGACTACATTTCATAAAATTCATCCAAAAGCAAGAGTTTTTTCCTTTTATTTTAAACAAAAGTGTATTGTTTATAAAAAAAAATCTTCTAGGGCAAAATACTTCCTACATATTTAGAAAAAAAATCATTATAGCTTAATGCAAAAAAGAAAAATGCTGAAAAGTAGATAGTTAAGAAAAATACACCTTCAACCTCATGATAACATCAGTTACAGCCATTCAGCAGTCAGATCAGACCGTTCTCTTTCTTAGCGGTTAAGCCCCACCCACCTTTCTTCCTTTTTCTTATTTTCTTCGGGCCTTGGAAAATGGTCTCATTTATCTAATGGTCTAATCTATTTGGTCTTTGCACTTCAACAACGTATAACTTGAAAGGTCAAGACAGGGTTAGGTGATGGTAAATTCAAACGTGGATTTCATAGCCAGCAGAGTATCGTTGTTACACACACACACACACGCACACACACGCGCACACACACACATACACACACACACACACACACATATATATATATATATATATATATATATATATATAACACATATATAAGCGTATATTTACCCATTTTGCTTTCACGTAGGGCGTAGTTGAGGAGTGCAGCATTTGACTCACGTTTACTAAGTCCAATAAAGGACCCTGGGCTACCAACCCTCCAATCCACCCAGTTGTAAGGGGGTACCATGAGAGAAAAAAAAAATCCGCGTAGCAAACTAACCAATAAACTAGGCCTACTGCAGAAGAAAATACAATAAAATTGTTCCCTTCTGACTCTACCTCTTCCGCAGGGGATACAAGTGTTAGGTGTAAAGAAATAATAATAGTATTCCTTTCTGTCAGAGCATAAAATACTCATAATCTCACAGGCATACCAGTCCTCGGTTTATCTCCTTTATCGCCAAGTCTTCGCTCCTCAGAAACTTTGCTTTTATTTGTTATTTTATTATAAAATTTCCACCGATTCCCTCAGTCCTTGCTGCTCCTCGTGTTTCTGAAGGGGCAATTAGTTGGTCAGGCATTTATATATTTTTCTTTGTTCCATTCCCTTCGACGAAACAGAGCACCACTTCTAGGATTGAAAAGTCCTTATCCATCCTCTTGTCAATTTATTTAATCTTCTCTCTTGCAATCGATTGTTCCCATTTGATTTTATTTCCTTCTTTTTAACCTCGAAGCAGATTTATAACCTTTGAGAACGGCAACCTCTATCAATCAATCGTTCTATCAATTTACTAAATGCATTATGTGCTTCTCAACAGCTTTGTTACCTTACAGCACACTTTCTTGTTAATCTGTTTCGTATACGTTTATTATACATTCTAAAGTTTTGTAATTTCACTATATGAAACTCACATCATCTATAATTAAATATTGATTCCATTTTTCTACATGAATAATTTCATTCCCTGAAAGAAAGCCATGATGAACTAATGATAGCGACGAACAGAGAATCATATAAGTTCAAAGTTTTGTAGGAAGGATTGAGGGGAGTGTCGCAGGGTAGCTGTTAGGTATAAACAGAAGGCGAGGTGAATGTAACTGACATTATTCAACAAAATAACGAGCTTATATACGACCGGTTGAGGGCAAAACTGGCACAAAAGCAGTTTTTCTATCATCAGTGCGGGAGAAAACAAGAGACGAAAAAGACAATAGCATTACAGTGTATGAGCGCATATGAACTAGACATGCGATACAGATGGTGGCCGGGCTTCAATGTCTCAAGTGGAGTTCAGGCTCGTTCGTT
Organism: Palaemon carinicauda; assembly: GCF_036898095.1. NCBI lineage: Eukaryota > Metazoa > Arthropoda > Malacostraca > Decapoda > Palaemonidae > Palaemon > Palaemon carinicauda. The sequence goes on from NC_090755.1 coordinate 74,913,381, forward strand.
CCATGAACGGAAATACTAATAATAAGAGTAATAAACATACAGTAAAAGTAAACCAATACTCAAACGTATTCCTTACAAACAAGAGAAGTGAAGGAAGCATCTTTACCTAAAAAAAAAAATGGAGGAAAAAAAAAAGTAAAATAAGTTGGCACAAGCATTTCCAGGGGGTAGAGGAAAGAAGTTTCAAGTCAAGCAACTTGAAGTACTAAACAAGGCTTGTTGAATTTTGATTCATAAATTTGCATTATATAGGAGGCCATTAGATGCCAAAGTGCACTTGGGAGATAACCCATAAGTTGCACTAAGAAGCAAGAAGGAACAAAGGTAGAGTAGGAGAATGACCCTTAAGTAATACCTGTAGTGAACGGCGTAAGTTGCACTGGTAGTACTGTCTTTATACGGAGCTGGAATGGTTGAGAAAATGTCAGTGTTGCTCCAATCTGACACCAACCCTTCCAAAGGGAAAACAGGTGTTACATTTTAATAAAAAATAATTGCATTTTTTTCAGCTGGCTAGAGCATAAAATACTCCTATTCTCGAATGACTTCCTCCGTTCATCTTCTTTATTGTAAAGTCTCCACTTCCCACTCCCTCAGTTTTTTTTATTATCAAATTTCCTCCATTTTTCCCTCAGTCGTTGCTGCTCCTCACGTTTCTGTAGGGGGAATTAGTTGGTCAGGCAGTTATTTATTCTTTGTTCCATTCCCTATGATTGAACATAGTTTCCCGTCCTCTCGTCAATTTAATGTTCTCTCGCGTCTACTTTAGAATAGCAATCGACTGTTTCCATTAAAACTGACGTCCTTCTTTCTAATGTCACAGTGGGTCAAAAACCTTTGTGAACGGCAACCTCTTCAATAAATCACTCTAGTAATTTACTAAACTACTATTGAATTTTTCACTGGCTTCGCTATCTTGCAATCACCTTCAATATTCAATCACAATTGTAATTTTTCTATCTCTCTCTCCTATGTACTTTCTATAGATTCCAGAATTTGGTCATTTCATCATATGAAATCCCCTTTATCTATAATTGGATATCAATTTGAGTTTTCGTTCAGCAAGATATTAAAAGAGCGTCTTACGTATATTTTTCAGCAATCATGGGAAGTTACAGACTAAAGACATTTTCGACAATTCAATGTTCTATATAATATTAAGCGTTGGATCCTTTTGATTAAATTATGCTATTGAAACTTATATTCATTACATTAGATGTTATTCCAGTTACTGATATTGGCATTGAATTTTATCTCTTTTTTTATTTTAATTTATACTAGGCGCTTTATCCGTCTTCATTTAAATCCAGTTTTATAGAAGAATTTATCATCCTAATCATCAAAATTAGCATTTAAATGATCAACAAAACTAAAACTCCGTTGATTACGTATCGTCAGAGTAAAAAAAGGAATAATGAGAACCTTTTAAAAATAGCCGAAATTTATATGAGCGCACACTTCTATATGATTGTTCTTATCATTATGAAGAAATTAAGCTATATTCATAATGTATATTAATAGAACTACAATATAATGTACCTTAAAAGGCAAAATTGAATTGAAATAAATAGCACTTCTCTTATTAAAAAGGAAGCGTTCGCCTTCCCAAACATTGGACCTCGATTATGAAGTAACTCTACATAGCTAATGATAATCATCATCATCATCTACTCCTAAGCCTATAGACGCAAAGGGCTTCAGAGGATTCATTGGCTAGATTCATCAAAGGATAGCCAGTTCCTTTTGCTACGCAGTGCCTATCTAATGAGGGCAAGCGACCCCTGCCGGTCCATACTAATTCCAGTAAGATCAACCACCAGACATCAGGAGTAAAAGCCGAGGAGAGAGTTTGTCTATCGCCTTAAACCCAATCCGCCACCCTGCTACCCGTGACTTCATCGGGATTTAGGGGAGCATTTCCTTCACACCCAAAGCACTCATTACTTCACCAGGTTGCTCATCCGCTTTTATAAGTATAACCGTTGGCAAACATGGCGACCACCGTCTAGCTAATGATAATGTTATATCTCAAAAAAAAAAAAAAAAAAAAAAAATATTACAATCTTAACAAATTTCAACTAAGGTATAATTCACCTGTGCTTAATCGGGATGTTACACTGATTCAATTAAGTTCCAAGTTCTCCCGGGGAACTGGTATAGGGGTTGGGGTTTCAGTGAATAAGTGGTGATCAGGAACGTTCGCTCAAGATGCAAAATTATAACAATAGTGACAAACATATAGTATTAGAAACCAGTACTGAAATTCTTTCCTTCATTTCAGTGAAGAAAAGTGACTATGTCTTAAAAAAAAAAATAAAAAACTTATGAAACATGCAACTGCTCACGGCTCTGTTCTCAGTAAGCTAATGCAGTATAAAGATTAACACATCCCCCCCCCCCTCTCTCTCTCTCTCTCTCTCTCTCTCTCTCTCTCTCTCTCTCTCTCTCTCTCTCTCTCTCTCTCTCTCTCTCTCTCTGTGAAATTGTGCGCAAGAGAATCTTGTGAAGATCTTAGATTTTTTCAAATTGAGTGATTTCTTAAGCTGATTACGATGGGACGATAAAAAAGAGGTTGGAAGAAGAGTCTTGCAAATTGAATTTGCTCCCATGAGACAAAATTTTCTCCTTACTATCGCTACAAGAAATAAATATGAACATTTTGTGTATAGACTGGTTTATATATATATATATATATATATATATATATATATATACATACATATATATATATATATATATATATATATATATATACATATATATACATATATATATATGCATGGATGAATATATGACTGTTATATAAACTCATTAGCAAATTTACGAAAATGAGTATATCATCCTATATTTTACCATTTTAACAATCAAAGTAAAATAATAAATTCTCCCTTTATATAACCCCACCTCTATTTTAGAAAAAAAAAATAAAACATTAAGCAAAGTTTAGGGCGATACAATACTCTTATTTTCTTTGTCAATGGTGTGAAAAGAAATCTTCATGTAATCCCGACAAATTTCCTCAGAAAACCTCCACAAATACAATTTAAAACGTCTCCCCCACCCTACCTTACCTCTACCCTTTCCTTTCGACCCCCTCCCCATTACCAGGCCCCCCTCGCCAAAAAGCGTACGAGCTCAGAAAGTGTAAAAGATTAATGAATATAATACATTACTTTCAGCGTTCGACAAAAATGCAGAGTTGCCAGCTTTGCCTTTTATGGAACATTGTTTGTAAATGAGAGAGAGAGAGAGAGAGAGAGAGAGAGAGAGAGAGAGAGAGAGAGAGAGAGAGAGAGAGAGAGAGAGAGAATAAATTTGCACAAGAATCACGTCACAGAAAATTAAAACTGTTTCCCTTATTAGGTGGAAAAGGAGAGGTTCCTTCTATTTTCTGGCACTATGGCATGAAGTATTATTTCCGATAAAATAAAAAAAAATCCATGAATGTGGATTTAAGTACTTATTGCAGAGGAAGCAAAATAAAGATAATTATAAGAGAAAATTTTACAATACTCTAACTACTGGACATTCGTTACATTATAACGTCAACACAAGGTCTGGCTAAAACTACTTCGAAAAACAAACTCTCATTGTCGTTTTATTTATTTGCCCGACAACGAATAAGATTTATTTTTTAATGTTGACCGCATGTGGGTGAGCGCGCTTGGCCTGGGGCTGGTGTTAACAAAGAGATAAGAGGTTCCTATTTTGGAAGCCCAATTTTCAGGATTTTCTTATTTCTCTAAGACTATTTTTTGGGGGAGGTGGGGATAAAAATAACAACGTGAATAAGTAGCAATGTAGCTTCGAAATTATATCAAGAATAATAATAACAACAATAATCGGTATTTTTCTTATATAATGAAAAAGGACAATAGAAAATAAATGGTAAGCTCTAAGCGAATATGAAATTCCACAATATTTGAATTGTTACAATACGAAAATCACAAACCATTAAGAAGTTCAATATCACGACAGGACAAATCACCGACTCAAGAGGCCACTCAATAGGTTCAAAGTCCCAAACACAATAAGCTTAGGTCACTCGTTTTGGATTTGCAATTCACAACACCAACAATTCATGAATATCGAATGACGAAACCAGCATTCTTCAACGCGTGGATTTTTACTCAAAATCTGAACGAATTAAAGAGGTATTTGCAAGATCTAACAGCTTTGGAGAATATCTTTTAGTATGATGGGTTTCGAGCTGAGAACGCGGGTGGTTGCACACAGGGATGACATGCAAATGGCAGTAACACCAGTAGTTATGAGTAAGAAAAAGTTGAGAGGTACAACCGCAAATTTGAGACAAAAACAAAGGTAAGAAGACTATAACGTTGGTGCAGCTAAGGGCCATTTGAGATGCTTTAAAGACTCATTAGCAAGAGTGAAGTGTAATTATTGCAGTGACAGTGTAGATTAGAAACTAGTCAAAGATTTCGACACCGAACTACAGCACGACAGAGCAACATCAAACAAGATAAAATATAAATGTGAAATTAACGAAAGTTATGCCAGTTTTTGAGTACCAATATCTAGTTATCTTATAGGAGAAAAAACATTTTCTTTAATAAAGGTAATGAAACTGCAATGGGTTTGATATAGGCTTTTTATAACAAAAGACTAAACATATGTTTGATTTTGGTAACTTTTTTTTTGTTAATATATTATTTACATTGCTTATAACAAATAAATGATATACACACCAAAGTCTTCACTGCCATCTTGCTAACATATGACCTAGAATGTAACTTTGTTAAACTTGATTAAAGTAAATAAATTAAAAAGAGTGATCATGAACTGTACATCACAGGTATGTAGCCTCCCAAGCAATAACTACCAATATTTGTTCTTCTTGAAAAGTTTACTGAGGAGAACATAGACCAAGTTCCATATACCATCGTATCCATTTTGCACACACAAAGAAACGGAAAAATACTACTACAGTATATCCGATTCCTTGTCCAAAAATATGAATAATTATTCATTCGTTTCGTAGTTTGTTTATAAATTCTATTTGAAACAATCAGGAAACAATATCGCAAACAGACTAATGGACAACCTATTTTCAATTCTGTCACAGTTAACAGCAAAATCTACCATAACACAGACACAAATAACCACATTATTATTATTATTATCATTCTTCTCCTTCTTCTTCTTATTATCATAATTATTATTATCATTACTAGATAAGCTACAGCCCTAGTTGGAAAAGCAGGTTGTTATAAGCCCAAGGGCTCCAACAGGGAAAAAAAGGCCAGCGAGGAAAGGAAACAAGGAAAAAAATAAACTACAAAAGAAGTAATGAACAATCAAAATAAAATATTTCAAGTACAGTGTCACCATTAAATTGGATCTTTCATATATAAACTATAAACACTTTAAAAATAACAAGAGGAAGAAAAATAAGATAGAAAAGTAAGCGTGTAGAAATACTAAAGCACCTTTAAAGGTTTAAGGTTTAAAGGTCGCTCATGAAAGGCAGAGGCAAGGGACAGTGACATTGCCCTAGCAATCAGGACAATGCCCTAGAGACTGACCATATATTATATGATCAGCACCCAAGCCTCCTCTCCACCCAAGCTAGGACCAGGGAGGGCCAGGCAGTGGCTGCTGATGACTCAGCAGATAGACCTATAGGCTCCCCCAAACCCCCCAACCTTAGATCACAAGGATGGTAAGGTTGCAGACACTAATGGCACTAACGAGACTGAGCGGGACTCGAACCCCCGACTGGCAAACACCAGGCAGAGACGTTACCAATCAGGCCACAGCGTTACTATAATTCTAGATCCCAAATAAACTAAAATAAGGCGAAGATAAAATTAAAATTAAAAGAAAATATAACGGCAACGAAGACTCATGAAAAATAGCTGGAGGAGGAGACAGTAGAGTGGCACTTCTTTAGAGACCGAGCGGCAATAAAATTTGCGACGCTACATTTCTCATTTAATTCTTTCACAAGTTCCAATTTTTTTAGCATATTGCCCAGAGATACAAATCTGTCTTGTTAATGTTGAGAGAGAGAGAGAGAGAGAGAGAGAGAGAGAGAGAGAGAGAGAGAGAGAGGAGAGAGAGAGAGAGAGAGAGAGTGTGTTAGGAATTACGGCAGAAAATATTGAAATATTGCACATGTGAAATGTTTGAACAATGTCTGACCAAACTCGATTATTAGACAATTACCCATATAAACATCCAGGAAAAATTAACCATTAAATGTAAGAAACTATAAAACTTATTAAGAAGTGGGAACTGAATTTCTCTAAGGGCTGAAGATAATTGCAAAAAAAAAAAAAAAAAAAAAAAAAAAAAAAAAAAAAAAAAAAGATCACCCAAAAATTCAATTTTAAATGCAGGAAGGAAAATTGTTCAGGAAATGTATATAGAACCCAAATATGGCAAAAAAAAAGAAAAAAAGAAAAACTAAACGAAAGATGGCTAAATATTGTTAACATTTTAGGGAAAAAATTTTCCCCAACACAAATCATGACAGCGCTGTTAATAGGATAAATGTAGTTTTAACTGCTATGGGATATATATCATCGAAAAATACAAAAATATATTCTGTTAAATAAAAATTTGCATACACAGTAAAGTTAATAAATATTTGGAAAATCATTCCATAGAAAGTTGGCGTAATCCCAAAAACATGTATTCCTGTATTTTACTTTATATCCGAAAATTAACTTCATTCACAAAAAAAAAAAAAAAAAAAAAAAATGAGGCAATAATTAAAATTTAATAATTTCAGCAACTGATCGTTAAGTTTTGCTGTTTAGTTTTCAGAGTAATTTGTAATACCATAAAATAATCCAGGTTTACCAAAGTAAGTATCCGCGAAAAAAAAAGTTTTACAAAGAACTATTAAAGAAATATATTGATAAAGTTTTTATTGGAAATGGGGTGTTCTAAAATTTCCACTTACAGTTCAATGCGTTATTACTGGCATAAATAGTATTAAGGTATATATTGTAAAATAATTAAAACATATTCTTGAATATTTTGCTTAAAAATAAATCTAAACATATCTGACATTTTAATTCTAAAGCAAAAACTTTATTGTGACAAGTATTGTAATTACATATATATGTATACACACAATATATACATACATACATACATATATATATATATATATATATATATATAAACACGCATATACATATATGCGTATACACACACACACACACACACACATATATATATATATATATATATATATATATATATATATATATATATATAATGGTCTTACTTCTTTAACCCCAGAATATACAAACAGGCTATTTTTCCACACTCATACAGGTCTTCAAGCAAGCAGCTCCAAACTTGCAAAAAAAAAAAAAAGAAAAAAAAAATTCGGCCTCAAACCATATTGGAAACAGCCATTTAAAGCTTCCAATCTTTGCAGTTGCAATTCATCACAGAGCATTTTTTTTTGCCAAGGTTCAAAGGAAAAATTCCCACTGGACAGATTCTCGATATGAGGAGACCCGCTCAAGAATTCTCTTTTTTCTTTGCTTGGAGTCTGCTTGCAGCAAGACAAATGCCTCGCAAGCAATAACACGCGGCGGGGGGTCAACAGACTACAGTCATCGATATATCTTATATTAGAGTCATAAGTCTCTCGCATTCTTGCGGACCTTTATGACAAATGGCTTTCCTAGTCGAATTAGCAACGATAAATATGAGAAGTCTTCTCTCGATATTGCTTTTTGAATTTTGCGATAATGTTGGCTATTTTCATTGGCTATATATTATCGTCTTTTGATATTCCATTACGATAGATTTTCTTTAATTTGATTTAGTTATGTATTAAAAAAAACCGAGTCTATCAAATGATAATCTACGAGTATATACGAATTCAAGTATTAAACTCATTATCTTTTTTTTTTTTTTTAGAAAACTAGAATATATCATTAGGTCCAAGTAGTCTTTCAGAAAAATAATTCGAAAAGAGTTACTGTTTTTTGCTTCCCTCAAGAATCTAACATTTGGCAATGAACAAAATCACAAGGGAAAACAATAAAAATTAAACAATTAAAAAGAAATATGATATATATATATATATATATATATATATATATATATATATATATAAATATATATATATATCAATTACTCTAAAATATGTAAAATAGACTAAATTCTCAGTAGAATAAAATCGTTATCCAGCTACTTAAAATATGCAATACAGAACAAAAATATTTTTGTAAATAGTCTTTAGAAACAACCTTAAAGCTGTTAAAAGAGAACAGTGGCTAATTAAGAAAATATTTAATTGAAAACCTTTACTATATTGAATAAAATATATAATGGTGCATGAAAAAGCATGGTAAAAATCAAAATTTGATAGAACAAAGACAAAGTCAAAAAACAACTTCAATACGTGAAAAGGGTGATCATTGATTAATTGATTCCTTTAAAATATTGTCACAAAAGTTATAATAGGTTTCTGTGCTAAGCAAGGAATTGAGCATCAAATAAAACTTTAAAAAAGGGCAACACTATCCAATCACATTATTCAAATACAAAATCGATTTCAAGTTTAGAAATTGGTAACTGTTACTTTGATACATTTCTTTAAAAAGTTTTGTATCTTTATATAGTTGTTCCAAAGTAGAAGTAAAGTAACCTTGAAGGCTAAAAAGTTGATGAAGCAAGTTCCCGAAGATACGCTACAAAGACCCGAATCACCTGTGGTGCACTGAAGGCACCAACACACCAAAGCGAACCAAAAAAAATCGTTGGTTAATATCTCTCTATCGGATTAATACAAGGCAATCAATCGGTCAGGAGGATTGGCAGATTATAAATAAGGATTTATAAAAGTACAAAATATCTCAATCCAGCTTAAATTCAAAAGCTTTACGACTATGTAAAAATAAAACCTGGAAGATTCGCACAAGATTGACTGCGAATTTCAAATACCTGGAGATAAAGATGAAGGCAAGTTACGCATTGCACAACACTGACCTCGATCACTGAATGAATACTCACAACAGCCATAAACGAGAAACAGCTCAAATGAATTTTCACAAAGATTTCTATCCCAACGGGAATGGAACATGACTAGTATTCTCTCAAATCTAGGTGAGGTAAATCGTTCAAATATGAAAGGTTCGTGTAAACAATTCCCAGAGTGTGAGGAACACCAGCCAAAGGATTAACTTGAGTTGCAACATCTACAATTAAGCCAATTGTACCAGGGAAGAACATGGTGAAAGTCAAGACATAATGGCGAATAGACAAACTGTAAAGTGCAGTAATTAAGCGTAAGGGAATTGAACCAACAGGATATGTAATAAAATTCAGATTTTAAAAATAATTAAGGTGAAGTCAGGGATTATATTACGTGGAATCATTTGTATAAAATTTCGCGAAGTGGCCCAAATTCTTTGATTGAAAATTCCACATCTCTAATAAAGTACTAAGCTAATAATAATAATAATAATAATAATAATAATAATAATAATAATAATAATAATAATAATAAAGACTATGAAGTCTATGAAGAAGAATCACTTTCTTTAATGATAAGGACAAATAATAAGTATTTTTTTAAGAAATATTAGCAACCCGAATAAAGTCTTATTCATCATCCATAAAACTTATTACAAAATAAAAATAATTAAAAAGCTCAATAACGTACGATTTATTGCAGCGAATGTTAATTGTGAAAAATGGTGAAAATGATCACCACTCCCTGATGTAATACTCCTACCCATTACAAACACCAAAGGCAACAATAACAACACAAAATCAGAGACAGAAATAGAAGAAGAAGCAGCTCATCCTCCGCCTATAGTGACTCAATACGTTCCCTTATACCATATATCCTCGCTGGCATCTACGGCGATAATGAGCTAGGGATCTCTGGCCTTCGGGATAATGATGACATCGGACATCGCCGCAAGAGAAATGACTTCGGTCTTATCCCTCTCGAACCACCGACGTCACGAACCCTTCCAATCCCCAACTACTCCTGCCCCACCTCCCTAAGGGGATATCACGGAGCATCACCAACGACAAATTGGATCCTCACCTCCAAAGGCTATTAGCAGATTCTCCTCCTTGTGGAGACGTCGTCTCAGCATTGTCTTGTCGTCTCTTGGTTTTACTAGATTTGGTTCACTGTTTACTACGTTTTCTTGTTGGATTTCTGCAGTCAACTATCCTCTTTGATGGAGAGGTCTTCAAAAGCATCAAAAGGATGAACACCCGACTTCCATTCTCTCTCTCTCTCTATCTATTTCTTATCTATTTTGCCCAAACAGACGCATATGTATACAAACACACACATGTATATGTACATGCACACTCATACACAGTATATATATATATATATATATATATATATATATATATATATATATATATATATATATATATATATATACTGTACATGCATACACACAGACACACACATACATATATATATATATATATATATATATATATATACACGTATATATATGTATATGTACATATATATATATGTATATATATATATATATATATATATATATATATATATATATATATATATATATCAATCATGAGCTAACCCATGCCCGAAGTGAAAAAGTAAAAATTAGCGAGAGCAAAACATAGGGTAAAGACAAAACTGTTGATCGATATACTCCAGAGGTTAGATACCGAATAGAGCAGCCTCAAAATATTTACGATTTTGTAGAGCCAAACCTGAAAGGAAATTCCAAAGAAAATTACCACTCACCGAACGTTGCAATTTCCGCAGAGTAACTGTGGGAAGAGATGGCAGGACGGGTGTAACATAACAGGCGTATATGGTCAGGAACTTTCCTCTTTGAGCTACCGAAACGAACATAATACCTATAACTAAAAATCAGATGTCACACTTCGGATGAGAGAAACGGGAAAGGACAGGGCAACCTACATGGGTTGGATTCCGGAAAATAAGTGATTTGATTTCTTCAGCCTCTCTTGACCTAAGCGTGAATTTAGCGACTGGGAACAAATAAACTATAATAAATCTTAAGCAGGGTATCTATTGTGACGAGACTAGCAACTTAATTTCAGAACCAAAAGGTAATAAATTTTAGAATTAATATCCCTAAGGGATAAAGGATATTTTGTGGATATGGTAGCCACTTTCCTCTTGGTAAGGGTAGAAGGAACTATTTAGCTATGGTAAGCAGCTCTTCTAGAAGGACACTCCGAAATCAAACCATTATTTTCTAGTCTTGGGTAGTGCGATGGCCTCTGTACCATGGTCTTCCACTGTCTTGGGTTAGAGTTCTCTTGCTTGGAATTACACTCGAGCACACTATTCTATCTTATTTTTCTTCCTCTTGTTTTGTTAAAGATTTTATAATTTATATTGGAGGTACTTATTTTAAAGTTACTTTTAAAATATTTTTTTTCCTTTTTTCATTTTCTCACTGGGCTATTTTCCCTGTTAGAGCCCCTGGGCTTATCGCATCCTGCTTTTCCAACTACGGTCGTAGGTTGGCAAGTAATAATAATAATAATAATAATAATAATAATAATAATAATAATAATAATAATAATAATAATAATAATAATAATACCTATATGCAATTCAATCCCACGGAGGTGATTAGTCTTAAAACCTACGGAAATTTATTCTCATAATTTATCTGTTTCCTTATTTCCTTTCCTCACTGGGCTATTTTCCCTGTTGGAGCCCTTGGGCTTATAGCATCTTGCTTTTCCAACTAGGGTTGTAGCTTGGCTGATAATAATAATAATAATAATAATAATAATAATAATAATAATAATAATAATAATACCTATATGCAAAATAATAATAATAATAATAATAATAATAATAATACCTATATGCAATTCAATCCCACGGAGGTGATTAGTCTTAAAACCTACGGAAATTTATTCTCATAATTTATCTTTCCTTATTTCCTTTCCTCACTGGGCTATTTTCCCCTGTTGGAGCCCTTGGGCTTATAGCATCTTGCTTTTCCAACTAGGGTTGTAGCTTGGCTGACAATAATAATAATAATAATAATAATAATAATAATAATAATAATAATACATTAAGACTCTAATGTTATAACCAGTGAGATTGGTAACTGCGTTTAGCCTCATCCTAAAGGAATGTTATGATTCAGTAGGTTTACTTCATGTACTTTATGTATGTCTGCAAGTTTTGAAAAAGAAGCCAGATATATAAATCGATACCTTCTGACACATATTAGCTTATCTGTAAGAGCCATGCGTTTCAAAATTACAAATTCATATTGCTTCTACAAACAAGTAAAGGATTACAGTTATTCATATATTTCACTGTCAAATTATATATAAATATATATATATATATATATATATATATATATATATATATATATATATATATATATATACACACACATATATATATATATATATATATATATATATAATTTTTGCTTAGGGGTAATTGATCAAAAATTGACATACATACAAAATTAAAATAGAGAAAACTATTCCAAAAAAGTAAGATCAAATTACTTCCTTTCCTAAATAGGCAAGAGCAAAATAACTAGAAGTAAATATTCGTAATTAGAAGTTATAGACAAATCAGAGTAATATCAAAATCTAATTCCACTCTCATTAAAGTCTCCATTTATCTCTAATGAAACAAATGAAAAATACTAAACGCATCAAGATCTCTCCTTATAAGATGCTGTACAACACATCAAAGGATGGAATCTCCCAATACAGTCATTTATTCAGTAATAGCTAAACATCAATATGAAGATGTGATCTGATATCTTTGGAAGTCTGTTGAATTTACTTAATCGAGGGAGAGTTCATACTAAAGAAAATTCTCGTATTCTCATCAAAAGAATAAAACTATGAGGCAATTTACAATTACCAACATAAGAGAACATCTGTATATACTAACAACTAACGGAAATAATGATAACAGTTATGAGCATTCGAGCATTGGACTATTTATGTAATGAGGGTTATAATATTGCATTTAGGTGAATTGGGGCATGATAAAACCCATGCATGCACACACACACAATATATATATATATATATATATATATATATATATATATATATATATATATATAAACAAACATTTAACGTAATATAGTTTACACGTTGCAGTCGGTACAGTAACGTACACGAGTATACACAAAAAATAATATATATATATATATATATATATATATATATATATGTGTGTGTGTGTGTGTGTGTGTGTGTGTGTGTTTGAGTGTGTGTGTGTTTGAGTGTGTATATGTATTTGATTGTGTATGCATGTGTGAGCAAGAAGACAATAGCAGCTATTGTATTCATTAAAGGTTTAGTTACGGCATAATATCCAACAATTCTTTTGAATATACGCATCAAAGGGGCATCTAAATTCCACTCGGATCTGCTACGGCCATTTCTTGAATGATTTTATAAATGTTTTAAGTGTGGACCGAACGCAGCACCAACCTCATACCCTTGAATTATTCACGCCTCCAGCAAATATGACCCAACTAAGGACGGATGTGATAGCTGCTAAAGACGCTTCAAAAAGGAAATGTTTTAGTAATCCTTGAAAAGCAGAGGAAGAGTAGATGGAATGGAATTCACCTCATAATTTTCGCAAAGAAATGTTTTAGTAACCCTTGAATTGCAACAGAAGAGAAAATGGAAGGGAATTCTACTCGACTTTCTAAAGATAATATGATGTGGTGCATTTAATGCCACATTTTAAGAATAAATAAACGGGAATAACATTTCTAATTAAAGGTCAGACGTTCTAGATTATTTTCACTTGCCCTTTCATATTGTTTTGCATTCTAAACATTTTTTTCACTGGTATATGGCAGTACATTTGTTAATATTAAATTGTTTCCTCATTATAATAAAACAACGTCCAAAATCCTTTCCAGTCGTTTGCCATCACCGTCCCCAACAGTGCTTATTATTCCCCCCCCCCCCAACAACGGACATCTAGGAATACTGATATCATTTTGTACCAGTTTCCCTAAGCATTTTCTGCTTAATGAGACCTCCTAAATTCGACCTCAGTGCTTAGCCAAGTATTCAAGTGCGCTCATTTTAAACGTTTTAAAACTCTCTCTCCCTCATCATGAGATATATAGTGTCCTATAAAGTTATCACAGATAGTCAATGGCATCAAATAAAATATACATATATATTTCTAAGAAGAGCCTAAAAATATTTATATTGTACGACGAAAATTAAATTATACGAACAATCTGCTACGTCATCGGACAGAATAACTTGCAAAAATGTCTATATTGACATGGTTTGCATTCCAGCTAAGGTAAACCAATTCCTCTTTTCCTTTTTAATACGAACCAGCTAACTCCCCCTTTCCCATTCCCGGATTCTGTTCATACATTCTCTTATTCTCAGTATTTCCCCTCATCTTCTCTCTCTCTCTCTCTCTCTCTCTCTCTCTCTCTCTCTCTCTCTCTCTCTCTCTCTCTCTCTCTCTCTCCGCATGCAGAATTCGTCGAAGTTTCCCCTCCGAGTGCGTTTATGCACCGAAAACAAACAGTAAACGAAGTGGTGTCTACTAGACTCGAAAACATTAAACAGGTGAGCAGGATGGGAAATTCACAAGTCTCCCCTATTTTCTTCCCCTCAGATCCAATTCCCGTTCTCTACAGCATAAAATCTCTGGGGAATACAGTATCACAGAAAAAAAAATTAGGGAAAAGAGGGGTAACTTAACCATAATTCAAGCTCCTGTACTTATATTCAGTCGTAGACTGGGCATTTGCAAGGGCTGAGGGAGACTGCTCATTCAGTTCAGGATTATATAATTATATATATACTATTGGCACTAAACTGAATTTATTAAGAGATTATTACAGCACATTTTGTTACAGATTTAATAATAACTCCGGCTTGTCAAACATTAGTTATTCTGGATACGATTATATACACAGTATATATTATATATATATATATATATATATATATATATATATATATATATATATATATATATATATATATATATACAGTATATATACATATATACACATATATATACATATATATATATATATATATATATATATATATATATATATATCTATATATATATATATATATATATATATATATATATATATATATATATAATATACATTATAAAACAAAGGGATTCTTAGCATTAAGCTTAAAGAAACCTGAGGGAAATTATTATAGATACATGAGGTGATTAATGTCAAGAGGTTTATAAATTATTCTAGTCACAACTGTACGATCGTTTTAAATGAATAATATTAGTATATCAATAATAAACGGCAGAACGATAATTTAATTAATACTATCAAAGAGAAACTGAAACGAACATATT
>NC_090755.1:74938732-74943732 GCF_036898095.1 Palaemon carinicauda
AATCCGGATAATATTGGACTATTGGATATTTGAATTGTGGTTCAATGTCGAAAATTGCCTTCTATTGTAGTGGGTGCGATCTACTGTCATCATTTGATTATCTAATTGAAATTTTCGGCTATATGATTTTGAGACTAAACCTTTGTTTATCTTAAGCGATTTGAATGAGAATTTACTTATAGACAGAAAACTCGCTAAGATTATTTAAGCTAGTAACCTTACGCAAATAATTAATAAGCCAACACGTATTACTTCAAACAGTTCTACTTTAATTGATGTAGTTATTACTAATAAAGAGGATATGGTAGTTGATTTTGATGTATATCCATGTGAAGTAGCAGACCATGAACTTCTTTCAATTCAATTAAATGTTGCTAAACCTAAGCGATTGCTATCATTCAAAACATTAAGACCAATGAGAGATTATAGTAAAGATATTTTCTGTAACTTAATTTTCAATTAATCAAATTTCATATCAAATTATTTTGACCGATGATGTCGATTATTTGATAAATCCGTTTACAGATATTTTTAACAAATGTATAAACGTATAGATACGAGCACCTTTGGGATTGCCTAAGAAATTACTAGACCTTCATGGTTAACTAATGACTTGAAGGAAAACAATTATATTTGGAATGAAAAGCAGAAGAAATTGAAAGAAAATAGGTTTGATAGAATGTTACAAGATTAACATAAAGCTCAAAAGGAAGATGTAAAACATTGTTTGAATACGGCTAAAACATAATATACAAGAAAGGAACTTATCAACAGTAATTATGATATTTCCAAAACAGGGCCAAACTATTAATAAAATTATACCTTCAAATCCAAACTCAGAACAATTGAATTACGAAAATAAATTTGAGAAAGTTAATTAATTTAATAAGTTTTCTTCTAATGTCGGGAAACGAGCCTTTGAAAAATCACCAGAAAATGTTGATGAGAGGAACGTATATAATTTAGAACCAAAAGAGGTTGTTAATGATAATGAAAAAAGATTTAGACCACAGCCCGTCGAAGTCGAAACTATCATTCTTACAATTGAAGATTTGAATGAAACCAATTCAACAGGGTGTGACAAAATTCCACTAAGATTTATTGAAGATGCTTTGCCAGTCATCGTAAACACTTGTATAGTTATTGGTTCATATCCCCTCCTCTGGAAACACTATGGTAGCACCTCTACATAAAGCTGGTGATATCGATGATGTAAGATGTTATCGACCCATATCCCTGTTGCCTATCTTGTCAAAGATTTTAAAGAAGATAGTAGATAATCAATTAACTAGATTCTTAGAAAATAATCATTTAATCTCCATGAAGCAACATGGTTTTAGATCCAAGTTATCTACCGAAACCGCTCTTTTGAAAGTAACGGATGCAATTTATAAGAACATAGATAAAAATATAGCCCTATTAGCTCTACTAGATCTCTTAAAGGCATTCGATAGTGTTCATCCTGAAAAAGTGCTAAGCAAGATTACCTCATACAGAATTGACGATTTCTGGTTCAGAAGTTACCTATCAAATCGAACTCAATCCGTGAAAATAAGTGACGTTATTTCAGATAAACTACCTATCTCGTATGGTGTTCCACAGGGCTCAATACTTGGGCCAAAATTATTTTTGGTATCTTTAAATGATTTGGTAAAAGTAATAGTTGATTGCACATTATCTCATTTTGCAGATGACTCACAATTCCTTTTCTTTGGAGAGCTGAAAAATCTACCAGACTTAGTCAGCCGTGTTGAACAAACTTCAAAAGTAGTTAAACAGCAGTTCGATAGTAATGGTTTACTGATAAATAAAAAAAGACGCAATTGATGTATTTTGGAACTAATCAATATATTTCTCAAATACCTCATGATATTAAAATCAACTTTGATGGTGAAAAAATTTCTCCCGTTAAGGATGTACAGAACCTTGGAGTCTATATGGACAGTTCAATGACATTTAACACATATCGATAAGGTCTGTAAAAAAGTGATGGGTAGATTGATGTATATTAACAGATTTAAAGACCATTTTAATAAGGCTACTAGAATAATCATTGTTGAATATTTAGTTCTAAGTCAGATTAATTATGCAATAATATATAGAGAACTACAAATAAATTTCAATTAAGTCGTGTAAAATAGCTACAAAATTTTGCAGCCAAAGTAGCGAGGGTCCTGTAAAGAAGTATGATCATGCAACACCAATAATAAATTCCTTGAAATGGCTTAAGATAGATAATCAATATTACTTTAACACATGTTGTCTCGTCTTTCAAATATTGCATTCCAATTTTCCTGAATGGTTCATGATTCTGCCGACAGTAAATGAATAGAATGGTTAACCGAACTAGACAGGCAAATGATCTGTTCATTCCAAGAACTAGTTTAGATATTGGCTCTAGAGATGTTAATGTCATGGGACCAAAAGCGTAGAATAAATTACCTATCTCAATAAAAAGATTATTGATAACCTCGTCCTCTTTAAGAAAAATTGAAAGATTTTCTTCTTGTGCTAAGTAGTTCGAAGAATAATTTTATATCCCAGGGAATTTGAAGTTCTATGAATCAATTTCTAATCATTGTGAGAACTTACTAATGATGAAAGCTTGTAAATATAATGAAAAACTATTTCTTTATTTTGTATTTCTATATTGTAAACAATTATTTCTATGTAATTAATACCCATTGTATGATTGAAATAAACGTATTATTATTATTATTCTCTCTCTCTCTCTCTCTCTCTCTCTCTCTCTCTCTCTCTCTCTCTCTCTCTCTCTCTCTCTCTCTTTACCACCAACAGCGCTAAAACATGGATGCCATTTTATCCCGCCGACAATTAGCAGCACATCCAGCGGCGAGCTGCGTTCAGTTCGTAATTTTTCTCCTTCATTTTCCATCGCCGAGTTATAATTAATCTTGTGAAAAGGTTCTCCCGAATGAAGCGAGGAAACGAATTCCCGCTACGCAAGATGCGTCCACAATGGCTAGACAAAGGAGACGGGGAATGAATACCTATGCAGAAAAAAAAAAAAAAGACTGGCGTTCTTTCGGATAAATTGATGCACAAACAAAAAGTCGTTCGTTACAAAATGTGCAAACAGGAACAAATGGGTGTTAATTTGTCAAAAATTATGTCAGACACGAAGTGTATGTATGTATGTATGTATGTATGTATGTATGTATGTATGTATGATATGTATGTATGTATGTATGTATATATATATATATATATATATATATATATATATATATATATATATATATGTCTTGATACCGTATTCTCTCTACCTCGGGATCAGAAACCCGAGGGGGAATGAACTCAGTTTCTTGGGACCAGGCTCGATTCCCTGGCCGACCAGAAGCTATTGCCCTAAAGTTTATTCCCTCCTGGGTCTCTGATCCCGAGAGAGAGAGAATACGGTATTTGTGCTTACACACACACACACACACACACACACACACACACACACATATATATATATATATATATATATATATACAGATGGATAGATAGATATGAGAGAGAGAGAGAGAGAGAGAGAGAGAGAGAGAGAGAGAGAGAGAGAGATGTAAAAAAAGCGGTTATGTACAGTTGCACCCATTTAACATATACGATTTAAAACACACACAAAAAAAAAACGCGGAATTTCGGATGACCTTCAGACGCGAAAAGGGTAGGAGGAGAGGAGGAGGAGGAGAAAGCGAAATGGCCATGGAGAGCATAATCCCTGTCGAGTAATGAAGAAGGAGAGAACATTTCTAATCTAATTGGGTTAATATTGCTCCTATCGCATCACCTCCCCCCCTCCCCCACCCGTGGGGTCTTAATTGGAGTGGATGTCAGTCATAAAATATAAGAGAATGGGGAGAATCCTAATCAAGGATTTCAACTTAAATGCATATCGGTTCATGGGCGGTGTTGTCGTGGACGAGGTTAAAAATACTGAGGATATTCAAATGTATCGAAATGTATCAACGGGGACATTTTTTAGTACCAGGAACTATAGCAATAACAAAGGGTAGTTTGTATTCCCGTGGCGTGTCGAGAGTAAATTTCGCCATGAATAAATACTACAATGCATTCTTCGAAATCTACTGAAAAGACTGTGCCGTGTTACGCTAAGAAGGTTTCAGACTGCGATGAATTAAAATGCATAAAACCTATATTTTAAATTTTAGTATTTATTGCTTAATACCAAAAATCGGTCGTTACATATGATAATAAAATCGCTAAGAAAGGTAAAATCTACTAATAAAAAGTATATGATCTACGTGTTGTCGATAACGATTTGCCTTGCAATTAGCTTTCTTATTAATATTTCAAGATGGAGCACACTAATTTTCACCTACCTAATGATTCCCATCGCTAAATTTCACGATTATAACCAATTTCTATCGCTAAAGTTCACGATTTTAACTAATTTCCATCGCTAAAGTTCAAAATTATGCTTCACTCTAAATCTGTATATTACTTGAGTGACATTCAAACCTTCTCCGAAAAATTCTGGTACCATATCCACTAGTTTCTCCCCAGACATTTAAAATATCTGGTTGTCTAAGATGACATGAAATCCGAGCAAAATTGTGTTCCACCTTTTTTCCTTTTTTGTAAATCCATCTTGGGTCGGGTTCACGACAAGTTACTGAACACCACCTACTCATCACCAAGAGTAATTCAAAAGGCGAATAAAATATATAAAGAAATTATTTTGGAAATTTTAGTACATAAATTTTTAGAATGAAATAATAATAGTTCGCAAAATAATACACTCAGGACTAATTTTTTTTCTAATCTTGAAAATTGTATGCAATTCCCCTCAAATATTCTAGAACCTTGATCATAACGCCAAAATTTTATATTGCTGTCTATTTGGCTTAACTTATCGAATATAAATAAATGTCCTTAGTGTGCAAATTTTTCTTTGCCTCTTTGGCTATTAATTTCCATTTTGGGGTTGATGAAAAACTATTTTTTATATAAATTACTTACACAATGTCTTA
>NC_090755.1:74948732-74951232 GCF_036898095.1 Palaemon carinicauda
TATTAACAAAATAATCTTTTACAGTATTGCTAATACCAGTCTCTTTTTCAGTGCTCTTGTACCTAGCCTATTGCTTTGGACATTTTAATTCCTCGTTTGGATAGTTTTGACATCTTCGGAAATGGTATGGAAAAATGAAAATATAACATATATAATATATGCAGATTAGTACTTGAACATTAAAGGGTAAGAATAATATTTTGTAAGAGAGGAACTTCATGTTAAAGTTAGCAGATAAAATTATAGATTTTGATTTTTAACTGCGATATAGTCTAGTTCCAAAACACAAAATTATCATTATTACCAGCCAAACTACATCCTTAATTGGAAAAGAAGAATTCTAAAATACAGAGGGATCAAATAAGGAAAACACCCAAGGGCGGAAAGGAAATAGAAAAGTAGGAATAAACAATAGAGAGGTTATAGAAAAGAATATAAAATAGATAAAGTTAAATGGCCGATGAACTATGAAACGATTATATGTTGTTACTTTTTTAGAATATTCCATTTTAATTGTTCATTATTTCTCATATTGTTTATTTATTTCCTTATTTCCTTTCCTCACTTGGCTAGTTTTTCCTATTGGAGCCCTTGGGCTTATAGTATCTTGCGTTTCCTTCTAGGGTTGTAGCTTAGCTAATAATAATAATAATTATAATAATAATAATAATAATAATAATAATAATAATAATAATAATAATACTCGTATATTACGTTCTGTTATCACTAATACTTCTCTCACTTCCTGTTTACTCGTAAGCCTTCTTTCACTTCTTATCTAACTTCCTTATCTCCTTACCCTCTATCCATGAGCAGTCCAGCCCAGGCACCACAGCACAACCATGAGAAGAATTCATAAGTTTTCCTCCCCAGACAAAGTGAGGGTGGCCAGGAGACAATTCATGATTTTTACGACATTCCAGGATGGATAGTAGAGGGACGGAAGGAGGGGCTTGGAAGCAAGGGGAAAGGGGGTCGGTTGTCAGAGGGGACAAGAATATGAGGGAGGATAAAGTAGTGGAATGGTACAAGAGAGAGTTCCTCGAAAAAAGCTAGGATAATAACCTTTGCCTTTTTTTACTTTTTTATAAGTAGTTGCCATGTATAAAACAAGGGGAGAGAAGGAGCTTCCGTATTCCCTAATTTCGTAGTCCTATCATGCAAATTTATTTCATTTTCTTCGTAGCTTTCTGGCTTTATTAGATGAGATGCATGCGAAGAGTAGTCAGTGTATTAAATATACTTCTAATAATATACTTATACCTACATATAACTTAAATATTTTTTTTTTTTTTTTTTGATTTGACATTAGTAAGATCAACAATTCCAACAGCTTGCATTTAAAGGAGACTGGAATAATAAAATAATTTCTTACATCTTAAGAGAAATCCTTTAAGTCCTCTGATCGTCACTGACGGTAAACACAATCTTACGAAGAAAAGAATTAAGTCTAAGAAATTAAAAGTACGCGTTTAAGATAATTCTCTGAATTTCATACGAAACAGGTAATCAAAGAAATATCAATTATATAAAAATTCTTTTTTTTTTTTCAAATTAAGACAAATTCCTTTCATATTCACAGTTTCACACAAAACATATTTTTGTAAATATCAAGAATGAGCTTGAGAGCCCACAGTCAACTGACCGTCAGGTACATTACTTGTTTCGTGGATTGAGAGAGGCAAGAAATCCTTTCCCAGATTTGAACGATAAGATTTTTCTCTCATTTTGCATTGATCTCGGTTATCTCAGCGGTGTTAAGATATGTAGGATTTTATAAGCAGACACTTCTTGCCACAATCAGACGAATGGAAGGCTATGTCTGAGGCCTTCTCCTGCAATGGTCTAGTTACGGCTTATATATATATATATATATATATATATATATATATATATATATATATATATATATATATATATATATTATATATATATATATATATATATAATATATATATATATATATATATATATATATATATATATATATATATATATATATATATATATACACACACACATATATATATATATATATAAATATATATATATATATATATATATAATATATATATATATATATATATATATATATATATATATAATATACACACACACACACACCACACACACATACTATACATCGCTGAAGCATGCGATGTAAATATTTGTCACTAGCTGTTTTTTTATCTTTCTTCCAGCTTAGTGACACAAACACACACACACACACACACACACATATATATATATATACATATTTATTTATTTATATATATATACTTATATATTTATATATGCGCGTGTGCGCCATTCTGTCACCAATCCGGATGAACGTGACTACAAGCGGAAGCATTCAAAGGCAACTTTTTCTTTAAAGTGTCGTAAATAGTATAAAACATCTCTTCTCTGACAGGCAGTTCCCTTTAATTTCTTATCCCAACTGCAGTTTCTGCCGTTGATTTACGTTTGAGATATATATATATATATATATATATATATA
>NC_090755.1:74956232-74959495 GCF_036898095.1 Palaemon carinicauda
ATTCACGGCGTTCTCTCACACACTGGCGATGATACCAGGCAGAGATGCCATAAATTCAGCTAGTGCTATAAAAGAGAGAGAGAGAGAGAGAGAGAGAGAGAGGAGAGAGAGAGAGAGAGAGAGAGAGAGAGAGAGAGAGAGAGAGAGAGAGAGAGAGAATCATATAGCAGTATACATGGCGGAAACAATAAAAAAAAATGTGTACGTGCAACCGTGTGTCTGAGAGAGAGAGAGAGAGAGAGAGAGAGAGAGAGAGAGAGAGAGAGAGAGAGAGATAATCATATAGCAGTATACATGGCGGAAATAAAAGAAATGTGTATGTGCAACCGTGTGTCTGAGAGAGAGAGAGAGAGAGAGAGAGAGAGAGAGAGAGAGAGAGAGAGAGAGAGAAAGAGAGAGCAATATACAAGATGAAAATAGCTTCTGCCTACCTTTAAATTTGAATAGAGGAACTTCAGCAGCAGTAGAAACTAAAATTCAAAGAATGAACCCTTGAAAATCAAATTAGATTCAGCCCACATCTTACATACAGATGTGTGAAAAACTAATCGTCACGGATGCACGAAAGATGATTCTACTTTTGTATAATCTAGTCATGGAAGAGATTTATCTCTTGAGTAAATTGTTTCTATATCCTGTTGGAGCAGGGTTCTGAAACCATCCAAGAAAATAACATAGGAAATTTCCATAAGAGAGAATCCTTTAATATTCATACTTGTCATCAAATAAATAGCCAGATAGATATATAGATAAGACAGATACTTTCCTGTATTAAGGGGCTTCTTTAAGAAACACCAAGACTGAATGTTTCTGGCAAAATGTATTCGACTTTTAGTCTACTCTCGTGAATGCAACTGACATTTTTTGGTCGGAGCTTGAGTATTCATACAACCCGTTCATGTCAAGAACGGCACAAACATTCAAAGACAATGGTGCGGTAAAATACAGAATGAACAAGTTATGAAT
Organism: Palaemon carinicauda; assembly: GCF_036898095.1. Classification (NCBI taxonomy): domain Eukaryota; kingdom Metazoa; phylum Arthropoda; class Malacostraca; order Decapoda; family Palaemonidae; genus Palaemon; species Palaemon carinicauda. The sequence continues at coordinate 74,957,199 of NC_090755.1, forward strand.
GAGAGGGGAAGGCGATAAGGACAATATACAAAAACTAAGAAATACCGTTACAGTGTAAGAGCGTGTGTGATACACATGCGGTACAAACATTGTCTCATTGCTTATTTCCACAAAAATATAATTCTAACACACTGTCGAAATGAAATTACGAACCAAACATCCATTTTCAATATAAAACTCCCTCCATAAGAAACACATTTTCGATCAATTTCCCGCCAAATTAAGCTTGCATTTTCAATCCGACCTGAGGGAATAAAACTCTCTATCCATGAAATTAACTGACCTCTGCGGGGAATAAAATCAGTTCGCTTTTTCATAAGAGAAATAATAAAATCATTGGAGCAAAATTCACTTTTGACTGTCGCGTAATTTCTATTGATGTTAGTAATATTCTGGAAAGAAAAACTGCCCTTGACCTACAATATCACTTCAAGCATTAACTAGTCTTACATGAGAGAGAGAGAGAGAGAGAGAGAGAGAGAGAGAGAGAGAGAGAGAGAGAGAGAGAGAGAGAGAGTACAATTGACATCTTTATCATTGGAGATCCTGTTTTGTATAGATTAAAGAATTTAATTTGCAAAGCACCCTTACCAAGGAGAAAAATCCTGGACCTAAGATTCATTAAAAGCTAATTCATTATTTAATTCAACTGATGGATACCGGCTATTCCAAGAAAAAAAGACAGCACCCAAAGCAATATTATCAAAGGGAAACTTTCTACTCACTTTAACCGATAAAAGCGAGAACACAATTACTCCACATAAAACAAATAAAAATTCTAGTCTGAGGATGATTATTAGAGCGGACTCTTACCTAATGTCACGAAAAGATAACGAAAATAATTATTAGAATAAAATTTTATGATTGCGAGGATTTTAAACAATCTCTCTCTCTCTCTCTCTCTCTCCTCTCTCTCTCTCTCTCTCTCTCTCTCTCTCTCTCTCTCTCTCTCTCTCTCTCTCTGGTTGATAATAGATGGACATTAAGAATAACAAAATGGGTTACTAGAAATTGCAAAATAAGCAAGGGAAGAAGAGAAGAAAGTTTGCGGGTGTAGACTGGCATAGAAAGACCATAGACGCTAGTGGAGGGACATGTCTGAGGCCTTTGTTCTGCAGTTAACTAGTAACTGATTATATATATATATATATATATATATATATATATATATATATATATATATATATATATATATATATATATCATCATCATCATCTCCTCCTACGCCTATTGACGCAAAGGACCTCGGTTAGATTTCGCCAGTCGTCTGTTTTAACTCAATACATTAAGTGTTCATTTACTTTTTGACATTCTCATTTTATGTCCTGCCAGTGTCCATTTCCTTTTTTTTATATGTTATTATATATCTTCTACTTAAGTTTGCTCTCGTATCCATGTTTCTCTTTTTCTGTCTCTTAGTGTAAATCGCATTATTATTCTTTCAACAGATTTTAGAGTTGTAAGTAGTTCATGTTGTAAGTCTTTAGAAGGCTCCAAGTTTGTGATGTGTAAGTTAATACTGGTAGCATCAGATTAAATATTTTTTTTTAGGGAACGTTGCATAATCTCATTTTGTTCATCAAAAGCTCTCCATCTCATGCTTAACCTTCTTTAATTTTGGTCTCTACCCTGGCGAAACAATTACTGTATACCTTGGGTACGTGTTTTCATTAATAACTTCTAGGGGTTCGTCCATAACCCTTATTTCTTGCCTCTGAAACACACACACACACACACACACACACACACACACACACACACACACATATATATATATATATATATATATATATATATATATTATATATACATATATATACATATATATATATATAATATATATATATATATATATATATATATATATATATATATATATATATATATATATATATATTATCATCCTCTCCTCCTACGCCTATTGACGCAAAGGGCCTCGGTTAGATTTTGCCAGTCGTCTCTATCTTGAGCTTTTAAATCAAAACTTCTCCATTCATCATCTACTTCATGCTTCATAGTCCTCAGCCATGTAGGCCTGAGTATTCCAACTCTTCTGATGTCTTGTGGAGCCCAGATGAAAGTTTGGTGAACTAATCTCTCCTAAGGAGTGCGAAGAGCATGCACAAACCGTCTCCATCTACCCCTTACCATGACCTCATCCACATAAGGCACTCGAGTAATCTCTCTTTTAGTTTCATTTCTAATCCTGTTCTGCCATTCAACACCCAATATTCTTCTGAAGGGTTTGTTCTCAAATCTATATCTATGAAATATATATACATATATATATATATATA
>NC_090755.1:74962495-74969995 GCF_036898095.1 Palaemon carinicauda
ATGATGATAATAATAATAATAATAATAATAATAATAATAATAATAATAATAATAATAATAATCACCACCATCAACAATAATAATTAGAGGAAGAAGATTTTAAGTTATATCAAAACTAAGGAAAGTATAGATGAGACTCTTAAGCTATGGTAAGCAGCTCTTTTAGGAGAAGTACACTCCAAAATCAAACTATTATTCTCTTATCTTGGATAGTGACATAGCCTCTGTATCATGGTCTTCCACTGTCTTGGGTTTGAGCTCTCTTGCTTGAGGGTACACTCGGGCACACTATTCTATCTTATAACTTTTTCTCTTATTTTGTTGAAGTTTTTATAAGTTTATATAGGAGATATTCATTTTAATCTCGTTGCTCCTCTTAAAATATCTTATTTTTCTTTGTTTCCTTTTCTCACTGAAATAATTTCCCTGTTGGAGCCCCTGGGCTTATAGCATCCTGCTTTTTCAATTAGGGTTGTAACTTAGCAAGTATTATTAATAATAATAATAACAATACTATAGCTTTCCGTAGTACAATTACAACACAACAGATTTACATAAGAACTAAGGAAACGGTATAAAGATTATACAGAACGTACCACCCCTACAAACAATTATTTGAAATCACTGCCACTGAAGCTCAAATCATTTACAGTTTTTCAGTGATCGATGTACACACATCATAAATAATAGTTATTTCTTATTAATACCACCTACTACTCTTCACTAGATCTTATATCTCCTCAACAAACAACCAAACCCAATAAAAAGATCCACTTAAAAATACCTGAGCAAATCACAAATTTAACCTTACTTGGTACCTTCATTATCCCCTCAAAATTTACCGACCTTGTTTTAAATAATCTTTGATTGACTTCTTCTCCCACCCTGACATATTTTATTAATTCATCAATTCAATTCTTCAACCGTTCAAAAGCTAATCTTTATCGCTTCATCATAAGAATCATTTCGCCTCATAACCTTACACTACATACGTTCATCTTTCTTGTTCCACAATTACCAATTATTATTATTATTATTATTATTATTATTATTATTATTATTATTATTATTATTATTATATAATTCATAATATATATATATATATATATATATATATATATATATATATATATATATATATATATATATATATATATATATATACACACACACATATACATGTATATATATATATATACACACACATATACATGCATATATATATATATATACATGTGTGTATATATAAATATATATATATATATATACATGTGTGTATATATAAATATATATATGTATATATATATATATATATATATATATATATATATATATATATATATATATGTATATATACACACACAACAACAACAACGGCAACAACTAATGAAGGTGATAATTCATATCTGGGGTTGGATCATTTTCCATCATCACGCTGGCCACTGCAAATTGGTGATGGTGGGAGACTTGTTTCATCACTCACAGCAAACCGACCTAGTATGGGTGGCCCTGACTAGTACAGCTTTGGTGATCATGGTGATACCCAAACCCTTTAACCACATTAAGGTATCCCACCCAGAAAGGGAATATATAAATACTGTGTATATATATATATATATATATATATATATATATATATATATATATATATATATATATATATACACACAACAACAACAACAACGGCAACAACTAATGAAGGTGATAATTCATATCTGGGGTTGGATCATTTTCCATCATCACGCTGGCCACTGCAAATTGGTGATGGTGGGAGACTTATTTCATCACTCACAGCAAACCGACCTAGTATGGGTGGCCCTGACTAGTACAGCTTTGGTGATCATGGTGATACCCAAACCCTTTAACCACATTAAGGTATCCCACCCAGAAAGGGAATATATAAATACTGTGTATATATATATATATATATATATATATATATATATATATATATATATATATATATATATATATATGTGTGTGTGTGTGTGTGTGTGTGTGTAAAGAGTAGCTATCAAGGCTCCCCCTCTCGGATAAAATCCATTGCAGCAACAGCGTGAAATCGTACTTTTCCGATCACCTATAAACTTCATCTCTATCTGACTTGCTTATTGCATTCGTTGCAAAATTCATTTACCTTTTAACGTACAGTTAATAGCATTCTAAATCCCACAGTGCATATCAAATATCTTTTTTTCCCCAGTTATCGCAAAATAAATTTCAATTTATATGCAGCTTTACACTTAATGAAATATATGAAAGATCTATTGCATTTAACATACGCATCTTTAATTTAAATAAATTTCCCTTAAATCGTCTATTTTTCAGGAAACCTAAAATTTATATCAACATGCATTTAATTTACATGTAATGGATCAGTGGGTGAAGTTTTATGACAATATACTATACTAAAAAAGGTGCATTTGGCTGCCTAACATGGAAACTGCCCTTTACAGGAAATAAATGAATTAACATTCTTACTTGACATTTTGCCTACGCTCATTCTTGAATCAAAAATAAACTGTAATCAAAAGAACTACTGAATTATTCAGGAAGTCATTCACCAACTATCTGCCTCACCGAATGTGACTCGCTTAGGATAGCTCAACTATTTTGTTTAACACTGGTTTTAGATGAATGAAAATACACACATATTCCCTCTCGATCTTGCTGCAACAAGCATGGACATTTACGTATACACACACTAGATTATTTATACATACACATATATATATATATATATATATATATATATATATATATATATATATATATATATATATATATATATACACACACACACACATATATATATATATATATATATATATATATATATATATATATATATATATATACACACACACACACACACACATATATATATATATATATATATATATATATATATACACATACATACATATATATATATATGTATATATATATATATATATATATATATATATATATATATATATATATATTCATTTATTTTACTTATTTTACCCTAAATAAAGGCAGTTCAACATGTTGGTCACTAGTCTTTCAGCAAGGATTTGGCCTTGGAGATATATACTAACGTTTATTCTTCAACTGCATACGAGACACAGTACATGAAACTTCCACAGTTTCACACGAATATTAAAACCACAAAGGACTCTCTATATTGTCTCTATTTTCTCTGTTTTACACACGCACACACAACTATTCCATTGTACTTTGCATAGTGACTAGCCTGTTAGTCTATTTGGGTTCTTATATTCCAACATTTCTTACGTATTATCTAGCCAGTGTTTATCGATCCCCTGTATCTATCATCACTTCTTTATCATTCATTCATTCATTCATTTTTTTTTTTTACAACTGAGCCTTCATTGATTATCCAAAGAACATTTTGCTGGTATAAAATCAACTTCTCTTACCAGGCTAACGTGAATTAACCAGCAGCTTTTTGGTTTGCCTGTTCCTTGGCTGTAATTGGCGTAGGCAACTGAACGCACAAAGAACAAATATAGAGACACGGTAGTCTTAACTGTGGGCCTATGCAACCGTCCTCCACAATATCCTTGAGGTGTGGGTCCTCCCCTTTAAATCTAATCGATAAATTTGCATACAAAATCACGTCATACCACATACGATCAATTCATTTATATTCAACCTATCTCCCGGGGACATTTTAGCATAGCAGTGATATCTGCTCTAAAGCCTGAAATATATAGTTTTAAATGTAATTTTTTTTTCGGTCAGATTGCCTACACGTACGAGATATCAAGCCTGATATGTCATTGGTGGGTAAAGCCACAGATCTTTCCTGTGTTTATATCCCAATAATTTTAAAGAGCAGACAGCAAAAAACACAATGATAACTTACATTACTTTCTAACAGCCTTTCATTGATACTGCTTTACCCTATTGTAAACGTACAGTCACTCATATAAGTTGATGGATGTCCGGGTGTTTGAGAGATTTCCATTTCACCTACTTCTAGACAACAGGTGTATGGGAGCGCGAAACCGGTCAAATATTCAACTACCTATTGGTAGTCAGACACCTGTCGTCCAGAAAGGGGTGAAATGGAAATCTCTCTCAAAAACCCGGACATCCATCAACTTATATGAGTGATTGTACTTGCCTGGTGATCTGTTCAGTTGGAGTTCCAGAACAGCTCAAACTCGATAGTTTCCAAAGTAGTAGAATCTGTAGCATCACCATCCTTGTAAGCCATGGAGGATGCATCATGGGAAACCTATAGGTCTACCTACTGAATCATCAGCAGCCATTGCCTGGCCCTCCCTGGTCCTAGCTTGATGGAGAGGGGGTATGGACGTTGGTCATATGTCTAGGGTATTGTCACTTCCCTTGCCTCTGTCATTCATGAGCGACTTTTAAACATGTTCATATTAGCTGTCATTAAATAATCACATAGAACGATAGTTGGTGTAAAAATAATCATAATTGATATCATTAACCATTACATTAGTTTAAAAAAGACGAACCCATACTTAACTTCCAAGTGATTAACAATATTAGAGGAGCGAACTTCATGGGTTAAGTCCATCATCTGTGGACATTGTCACTAAAAAATTAAACTCGTCTTCTGGCTTTGTTGAACCTTTTTAGCATAATAAGGAATTCAGATAGAGTACTTATTGCGTCTTCTATCTTTGTTGAACCTTTTTAGCATAATAAGGAATTAAGATATATTACTTATTTGCACAAATGTATAAGTCCTGTTTACGTGAACCAGAATCCAAATGTGGCCAACGTTCAACATCAGGTTACAGCTGCTTTCCTAAATCCTGCATGGAAATCAGAAATTATATTGAAAATGCAAATGCATTAATACCATAAAACACTAACACTTACTTAAGATTTGTTAAACGATGTGATAATGAAAAACAAAAAGCGTATTATAACACCAATTTTTTCATTACAAGAACAAAAGTCATAAAATTTTGATTTGACCAATAAATTCTTTCTATTCAGAGGATTGGTAATGAATGTCCTTTTTTCATTCCGGCGCTTAATGTCACATATATAACCGCAATAAACTTGGAGACCATTAAAATGGCTAGGCATAAAACAAATAAAATTACATGAAAACTTTTCACTCCACTCAAGCTGTGATACACAATAAACAAAACCGGAAAGGAAATAAGTCATAGTTAAAAAGGTTTGAGTCCCATCTCCCCCCCCCCCCCCACAACCGTTCGTAGTTCGAAGTTAAGGTCCAAGCATAAAAGATCCCAAGTTTTAACTTTATTGGCCTTTGTCATGAGCAACGATGAAATCAAAACTCCCACAAATGACCACTCAAAAGGTGAAAACGAGAGTCACAGACATTCCATTTGACCTCGAACGACCCGCGCAGCAAAGAACTACAAACAAGGACGAAGAATAATAAAAAAAAAAAAAAAAAAAAAAAAAAAAAAAAAAATGAAAAAAAAAAAAAAATGAAAAAGTGAAAAATAGCCTGGCATGAACAAAAACCTCCAGAAATGGTCGCAAAACATGTCATAGAAAATGAACAAATTAAAAATGGATATTAACCGGCTATCTCTACCGCCGAGGCAAAATTTTAATTTTATGACCCTATAAATTCCCCCCAGTTATGGACTATCATTAGCGAGTACTTTCAAATTACTATTGGCCCATTATCCATCACAAGAGTGTTTTCCCCCATTAACCAGCAGCCAGGCTTTCCCCCTCTTTATTGCTGCCATCACCGAGGGAAGTTATTAAAGAAGAGGAGACGACGAATTCTAAAAACAACAACAGTAAACACCGCTTTACGTGAAGCCAAACTGTTTTCCTTTCTTCGAAGTCAAAAAGGGAAAACGTTTAATATCACAATTCCTTCATTTCATTGCTGTTTTAAGATTCGTTGGACAAGTGGAATGGCGTCAAGAAATGGACCCTTTTCTCTCGAAGTCGTCTTCTGGTTAATCGGGAAAGTTGAGCCTTTAAACAATAAATTTGTTGGTTTAATTTTCCACTTTCCACGAAAGAAAGGGAAAGGAGCGGTAAGGTGAATAACATACAACCCCTTTCCACCCCCTTCTTTCATTAATTTGGATTATAAGGGGTCTTTGTTGATGTCTCACAGGATGTAGATACAGGATTCCGGTAGGCCCTGCTGCTGCCTCCGATGCCTTAGATGACCGCGGAGGTAGCAGCAGTAGGGGATTCAGCATTATGAAGCTTCATCTGTGGTGGATAATGTGGGAGGGTGGGCTGTGGCCCCCTAGCAGTACCATCTGAACTCGGTTGAGTCCCTTGTTAGGCTGGAGGAACGTAGAGAGTAGAGGTCCCCTTTTTGTTTTTCTTTCATTTGTTGATGTCGGCTACCCCCCAAAATTGGGGGAAGTGCCTTGGTATATGTATGTATGTATAGGGGGTCCATACGATCGACTACAAAAAGAGAGGGGGGGGGGAAGAAGAGGATTATTTCCTGATATTCTTCACCGACTCCGCGTAGTTCCCCTTTATGCATCGGCAAATTCAATTACGTTTACTCCTCGGGAAAATGTAATTTTCTCATCTCCACTAACATAGTCATTACCACCTCCGACTAATCATGCCACTTCAATTTACTTGCGAGGAAATTCTGATTCAAAGAAAATGGATATTATTATTCCCTTTAAAATTGGATTTTTCACTTGGCTCTCTCCTGGAGACAAAAATTGGATAAAAGTGATTTGGATATTTGCTTAAGAAAGTCCTTAAATCTGGATAAAATTCTAATTCTTATTTAACTTTTGAGCGGTAATATGACTTGACATCTTTAATAAAACATCGTAAGAAAATCCACGAATTCAAATTATCTGAAATATATAACAAATAGAGAGAGAGAGAGAGAGAGAGAGAGAGAGAGAGAGAGAGAGAGAGAGAGAGAGAGAGAGAGAGAGAGAGATCCCAAATTCCCATCCAAAACGTGAAACGTCGTAAAGAAACAGCCCCTTTTGGAAGCTGCAACGCGGCTCCTTAAGGGTCGTTTACATGCAGCAATACTCAGTGATTCTTAACTCAGTAGCAAGAAGTGGCTTGTAACTGTCATCCTCGCATTCATTTTAGAGGCCCCAAAGACGCAATTTACGAGGGTGTTCCGGCAATATCAATATCCTCTTGAAATATTACTTTTTTTATGATAGACCGTTACCGATAAGTAGGGCTACTTGAAATGCCTTTACTCTTATGGGATAGTTGAATAGAAAATCACTTTTCTTTGATGCACCAGTACTTCAATGAGGTACTTTCTTCGAGCAGCGATGTTCTCCGTTTAACGAACTCTATATAGCTCGGTATTACAAGAAATACTTTTAAAGGTTATTTGACATACAGTTCATATTCTAAAATGTATTTTCAATAGGTTGAAGCAACCTTCATCCCTCAAGTTTGTAGTCCTGACTTTTTCAAGAAAGTATTTTAAATATTTTAAACGTAAAATTAATTTACTCCTAATGATAACACCTATCAAAATTTCATTTTATTACAGTA
>NC_090755.1:74972495-74979995 GCF_036898095.1 Palaemon carinicauda
TATATATATATATGTGTGTGTGTGTGTGTGTGTGTGTGTGTGTGTACATATATTAATATAATAAAACGAAATGCAGTTCTATAATAATAATAATAATAATGATAATAATAATAATAATAATAATTAGCCGCCATATTACCTAATATGGTTGACTCTTAATGATCGATATAATTACGACTTTGCGACTATGTACAAATCATTGTCACGACCGAACCAATGAAATCTTGAAACAAACATGTGAAATTTACGTCACTCTCACTCGAGATCATTTAAAACTCAATTCAACCGAAATTCCCTTCGACCATCTCTCTCTCTCTCTCTCTCTCTCTCTCTCTCTCTCTCTCTCTCTCTCTCTCTCTCTCTCTCTCTCTCTCTCTCTCTCGTAATTATATATCACAAATACCAATATTAATTCCCACTATTAAATGAAATACAGATCTGTGTAATCTTTAAAAAAAAAAAAGGAAGGACCGAAAGTAACCGCCCCCAAAACAAATGAAAAAAAAAACATAAATCAAGTAAGCAAGCAAGTAAACAAAAGCCTGAGCAAGCGTACATACTAAAAAATCACACCTACGGGAATTTTAATGAAGATGGTGGAATAAAAGAAAAAAACATGGTAGTGGAAGGAGGTTACAAAACTAATCAATATGTTGCGTCCAAATCGGTCTCTGGGTGGAGCCACAACAGGTGAAGTTAGACTCTCTCTCTCTCTCTCTCTCTCTCTCTCTCTCTCTCTCTCTCTCTCTCTCTCTCTCTCTCTCTCTAATCAATAGCAGCCACATCAATATCTAAAGACGGTAACGCTAGTCAATAGCGCACGCAATGCTTTTATCATTTGCCTTCGCACAAAGTACGTTCCTTCGTCGTCTTGTGACCTACTTCGTGTTCTTAGAGAGGATTGCTATTGATGGAACATCAAGAATTTCTACTTTAAAGGTGGGTGCTAAAGTGTGAATTCCTATGAGTCGAAGGACATGTTTGAGCAAATTTAAAATTTTGGATTTACTTTGGGCAGTGCTATTAAAGGTTAAAGGTGTCTGGTTTCAGTTCCAGTTTCATCCGAATATAGACTCGTCAGAACATCAGCCAGGCAAGCCCAAACCCCTCACCACTTAAACTAACGGTCCCGGGCTGGGATCGATCTGCCGCCATGCGAATGCTAGGCGAATACGTTACCACTGTACTAGCCAGGATCCATTTATGAAAGTTTCAGTGAATTTTAACTATGATTGTAAGAGCTGATGGCCTATATTTCTCTCCCGAAAATTAACGAGTGAAAATATTAAAGTAAGACCCCATAAACTTGTATACCTGCATGTTGAAAACATACAAGCACCATGTACAACATCATCAGAACGCACACACAAAGGATGAAACTGACACAAACTACTAACCTAAAATTTCCAAGGGAACAATCTCCCGAGATTACAGTCACTTGGGAGTTCCAAGAAATACAGGTCACATCAAAGGTTGAAAAGAAACAGAAGACGTTCCACGAAAAAAAAAAAAAAGGTTCTGGGAACGACCGCTTCCAGAGAGGAGAACTTCCGAAACGCATTAAGCAGCGGAACAACATCTAGTATTTAAGTGCATCCCATCATTATCATTGGTGGAATTTCCACCACACTACAGGAATGACAGATCGGAGTACCCATTCACGTCATGGTCAATTTGGAACGGACGTTACAAACAGGGCTCACATTCACGAATGTATTATTTTGAGCAATGTACCAAAATCATAATGAACCGGAAGGACATCCGTCCAATTTCCTGGAACAGCATTCCCGTCTGACGCAATGCTCGATAAGGTATCTCCAGTTGCCTCCCATCAGTCAATCTCTCTGTCTCACTGGCTGCTTCCTGTCAATCTTCCAAACGGGGGTCACACAGCCCGTTCTCTGAGAAGGAAATAGGAACCACTCTCGTCCCCTCCTCCCCAAAGCCCTTCTCATTTGACCAGTATTGCTTCGCTCCTTCTCGCCCTCCCCGCCCTACTCTTTCCAGAAATTAAGTAACCTTTGGATCTCCTCGTCAAGGGTCTAAATGTAATAGTGCGGCCTCGTGTCATGACTTCGGATCAATTTTTTTCTCCCTAGACTAAAACTAATAATTGTAATTTAAACCCCCGCTTTCAAATTCGCATTTATCTTCCAACAGGTTATATAATTTTAGTTCCTCCACGTTAAAAGTGGTCTTGAAAAGATTTCATAGTCTGCCTTTGTGAAAAAAACACAATCGTATAAATTCACGCAGATATATTTCATATATTTACTGGAATGAAATCAAATGACTGTCATCAAACTGAAAGCATGAAAGTGTAATCATGCACTATACCACAGATAAATGCCACCTGGAATTTAATATCAGTTATTCAGTAAGACATAAATGTATATTTCCTACATGAAAGTACACAGTAGGAAATGGAAAAACAACAAATCATTATTCGAACTTTATACGTATTGCCGAGTGACCAAGATAATATAAGTTACCCCTCACCAACATCACGCAAGAATAAAACGTAAAATCAAACTCGGTGTGGTTCACTTGAAAAATAAGGTCACGGTGGTGCAAGCGCTTCGGTTATTTAAAGACGTTCCAGAGAACTACATTCGAAGTTAAAATAAGTTGTAATACGACCCATTTGCAAATGGAAGAAAAATCATAATTTAGCTAATAGCTTATACTTAGATGAACCATTAGGATCAAAACATTAAACCACGCATGCGCAAGCCAACAAGCAAACTTCAAGACATTTAATAGCCTTTACTTTACGACATCATTTAAACAACGTTATCTTTATTGCAAAGATAAGATTCTTGAAGGCTATTCTTTCATTATGTCTTGTTAGGGAAAACTATTTTCTGTGAACTTTCTTCTTATGAGAACTGACGTAATTAATACGGCTAGTTAACACGCCAACTGTGCTGCCCAGATGGTGTAATAGCAGGTAATCGTTGGAAGCGATTAAGCTGTCTTTGAGGACACCTACGGCTGAGGAAGAGGGGTTGTTCTTAAACACCCCTTGTCACCCTAGGGTCATTATTTAGGTCATACATGATATGTCATTAACCTGTCAGAGAGGATGTATGTTAGCAAAGAAACAACAAATAACAGATAGAAATTTCAAATAAATCTCTCTATGACCTTATGGTAAAGAAAGAGTAGTTTCGACTTGGTCTGGGTTCGAATCCTTAGACGACCAGAACTACTATCAAAAAGTTGATTCTTCCCTATGTCTTTGATTCCGAAAAACAACGATTTTAATATTAAGGAGTCTTTGTAGTTTGTGTGAATAAATGAAAATCACTAGTGTTAAGTGAAAAAAAAGATCATACTGTACAATGTACATTGCAAAAAAGACAAAATAACAAATATGACAGCGCAAAATACATACGGAAGTAAATACTGACAACGATAAGAATAAGAGTGTGTTCCGGTGGGTACACAAGAAGAAAAACGAAAGTAAAAGGCCATACGTAGAACTGCACGCGATGAATTCAGTTTGGGGCCAATGTTTATTGGTCACTAACAACCGCAAGTATTCGAAGAATGCTAGGTCACGCCACATCTATAGCGGATGTCATGGTGGCCAATTACTTTGGAACATGGTGGAAGATAGAAGTCGATTATCGGTGAAATAGGGACTTTCCTGTCCCATACTGTCGAAGAGTTATCGCCTGGGTATTTGCAGTACTATGTTTTACGTAAATATCCATTTATGAGAGTTTCTGGAAGATGCAAAGTACTTATAAATACTTTGTGTATATATATATATATATATATATATATATATATATATATATACACACACACACACACACACACATATATATATATATATATATATATATATATATATATATATATATATATATATATATATATATATATGTATGTATGTATAAATATATGTAACTATACAGCAGACACACACGCACACACACACACACACACACACACATATATATATATATATATATATATATATATATATATATATATATATATATATATTATGCAATATCAAGGCTTTACTGTGGATTCTAAGTACACCATATTCATATTTACAGAATTCTCAAGTACCATTTAATTATAAAACAAGTTAATGGGGAAAATAACATTAGCAAACCATCAACTCCAAATGAAAGTGGCCATTCTCTTGAAAAATGACAATAGGGTGAAATATCCGGCGGTTCGAGTAATTCATTTCAGGTCCTAAAATATACATTTCGAAGCCAATCGATAAGACGACCAACTCCAACGTTACCTTTCCTCAAGGCTGGCTCTCTCTCTCTCTCTCTCTCTCTCTCTCTCTCTCTCTCTCTCTCTCTCTCTCTCTCTCTCTCTACACGAATGAGTTCATTTGTAAAGATAAAAACAATAACCGCTGGTGAAATAATGAATCAGATTCCACTGCTGAACTGCTGCTTTTACTTAATTATAAATATCAAAACTAGAAAATTATTTCTTTTAATACGCTATCAAAATTACTGAGCGTTTATGGGTGAACATCAGTAAGAGGACCTCCATCAAATTTCATCTAAATGCCCTATCCACTTTAGAGAAGAGGTGGCTTCAGGAGGCGTAGGCTTAACCTTTACGTTCTCTGCAAGAAACTTCATAAATCTTTTCCCCTTCAACCAGTTACACAAATCTTAGCCCAGATTACCAAATATACTATATGATTTAACGCAACATGGTCTAAGTCTAAGCCTTCCAAGTCTCTTGGGAATCGAACATGGGTCTTTTCATTGGCAAGGCAAAAGCTACGTCGTGTCAAGTGAACATCGAGCATCCGACGCACAAACACTCACACACACACACACATATATATATATATATATATATATATATATATATATATATATATATATATATATATATATATATGCATATATATATATATATATATATATATGCATATATATATATATATATGCATATATATATATATATATATATATATATATATATATATATATATATGCATATATATATATGCATATATATATATATATATATATATGCATATATATATGCATATATATATATATATATATATATATATGCATATATATATATATATATATATATATATATATATATATATATATATGCATATATATATATATGCATATATATATATATGTATATATATATATATATATATATATATATATATATATATATATATATATATATATATATATATATATATATAGTATGCGTGAATGTGTGTATGTATAAAGTATCACCTATCAGTTCAGAAGAATTTATCATGACTTAATAAACATCAGAAGAGGTTGCAGAAATCGCAAACAATCAAAACTGAATGGCCTAAACCCTAAAAAGCCTTCTGCCAAAATAATTTACATTAAGAAAACAACTACAACAATCACGCCTCCGTCTTCAAAGTAGACACAGAAAACAGTGCCAAGTGAGAGAGACCCCTGCTCTGCCGATTCTTGATTCATAGAGCTGTTCTCCAAGTGTGAATAACAGCATGGAAGGGCGTATTAGAGCCCATGAGGGAGGAGCCGATGTGGAGGTGGAGAGAGACAAACACACATAGCTGACGCAGCCGTCCAAAGGCAACAGCGTTGTCACGATACAGCACCGGCTCCTAATATTGATTGTCACGTGACAGAAAGAGAGAGAGAGAGAGAGAGAGAGAGAGAGAGAGAGAGAGAGAGAGAGAGAGAGAGAGAGAGAGAGAGAGAGAGAGAGAGAGAGAGAGAGAGTACTGTGTTCGAAGCTATGTACATAAGTCAGAGGTCACGGTGTGGCTTTCAGCGTCCCGTACCTTAATCTCCATATATCCTCTGTTTATAAAGGCTCGCCCACAAAACACGAACAGGGGGAGTTTTAAATGAAGAGGGACCAAACACATCCCTTGTAATCAAGTAAAAATTCTAAAAGATAGAGTAAAACCACACAAGCGAGTCTAAATGAAATGTGTGAACTCTAAAGCTCGTATTGCTTTTATTCTTGGAAATTTAAAAAAGGTCTCGACGAAATAAGTAATCCGGTCATCAAGAGTAAAAATAAAAAAAATAAAAGATTTACATTTGTTTATTTCTGACCTAGATACCGGACCATCGCATGACTCCTAACTGACGTGCCATCGACGAATATCTTGGGAGTTTTTAAAAGGAATCTGGAATTACCAAAAGGTCCTGGAAAAGATCCATCTGGAGGAACCACACCAATTACAGGTAGCACCGAACACACCAAGGCAACCCGACACACCCCCACAACCTTCCCAAAAGAGCGACTTTTACTGGATTCTAGGGAGAACGTGATTCAAAGCCCCTTGATAAACACGAAAAATCTTGTAATGTCTAAAACAGACATGAAAACTACATCTCGGCCTAAGGAAATATTTTAGATTGTTTAAAAATAGACTGGAAAAATAAAGTCGAAGCCACTGGAAAGTAACAAAAGATCTCAAAGTGTCTAAAACTGACTGGAAAACTACGACTCTAAGCATCGAGAAATACAGGTGAAACATAGATTGTCTAAAACTGGCAGAAAACCTACAACTTGAAGCCTCTGGAAAAATGAAAATGATCTCAGACTGTGTAAAACTGACTGTAAATTTATAACTAGAAGCCCCTGGAAAGACACAAGAAATAGAAATAATCTAAAACTGACACGCGACCTCGGAATTTATAAAACTGGCGGAGAATTTAAACCTTGAAGCCCTTGGAAAGATATCCACCAAAAATCTTGAAGCGTTAAAATCTGACTAGAAAGCTACGACTCGAAGCCTCTGGAAGAAACATCGAAAATATACAAATGTCTATAACAGACGGGAACCGCAATAACTAGAGTTTGGAATGGACTGAAAGGTTTTGGAGGGAGTCTTCAAGTGTCTAGAATCTAAAACAGATTGGAAGTGGGTGAAGGATCTATTAGGAATCTGGAAGTGGGAGGAAGTGGCTGAAAAGGCCTGGAACATATGCAAATTTCCAGGACCGCCTTCTATTGTCAAAGCTTCTTGGGAAGTAACGTTCTCTATTACAGACATTGAATCAAGAAAAAAATGGAATTGTTCGTAATATCTAGAAAGAGAGAGAGAGAGAGAGAGAGAGAGAGAGAGAGAGAGAGAGAGAGAGAGAGAGAGAGAGAGAGAGAGAGAGAGAGAGAGTTTGAACAATGTAGAAGGGAGTAAGTTGTATATGATAGATATAGAAAAAAACACGATTGGCAATTAATGGAAAAAGGTAAAGAGAGAGAGAGAGAGAGAGAGAGAGAGAGAGAGAGAGAGAGAGAGAGAGAGAGAGAGTTTGAACAATGTAGAAGGGAGTAAGTTGTATATGATAGATATAGAAAAAAACACGATTGGCAATTAATGGAAAAAGGTAAATAATAGAAATAATTGGAACTGAAGAAATAACAAGAATATGGGGAACAAAGGAAACAATTCCAGGAAAACAAAACCCCAGATTCCTGGAACGAAAATACTTAATTATCAATTACCAAAATCAATGCCAT
>NC_090755.1:74984995-74989995 GCF_036898095.1 Palaemon carinicauda
TTCTATAAAGAAAAAAATTAAACGAAGGATAAGTATAAAAAAGACAAAGCGTATTCTATCATAAAAACAAAAACAAAATATTCTACATGCAATGAGACTAAAGACAATGACAAAATAATGATATGTACAATTGGGATAAAGCAAATCCACGAATAAACTATGACACAAGATGTTAAAAACGGTTAGATAGACAGACCCCGCTCTCAAATCCAAAACATGACTTATTATCATAGTAAAATATGCTCTAAAAATAAATACAAAAGCCGTGAGTAAACATCAAGTTGAAACCGCTCCCTAAAATAACTTCAAACGGGTCTGACAATTATAATTCTGATTTTTTAGACGTGATTTCCACTATACCCAAAGGGGGAAATTTTCGTTTACTGCGAAGTCATTTTCCAACTTCACATACGACAAGCTGTTGGTGGCTATAAGATATCAAATACGACAAATTAATTTAAAAGTATTGATAGAATATGCGCATCGCCAAGAAACTCCATCTATTATATAGATTTTAAAGAAATTCTTCTAAAAATAGATTTGTACACATTCGATGTAAATCTGGAAGGAACTATTAACAAGAACCAGAACCAGAACAACAACAACAACAACAACAACATGAACCGCAGCAGCAGCAGCAGTAATAATAGTAATAATAATAATAATAATAATTTAACTTTCCATACAAAACCACCCAAAACTAAGAAAATATTAAGAAAAAATTAAACTGCAACACACGACAATGCATAACGTCATTATTCTCACCCTTTAATTTATCTCAGGTTTGATAATCATTTCTGGGTGAAATATCAATAGTACCTGCCAGAGAGAGAGAGAGAGAGAGAGAGAGAGAGAGAGAGAGAGAGAGAGAGAGAGAGAGAGAGAGACGTGGTGTTGGCCCTTCCAGAAGTTACATCAGGAATAGGAGGAGGTGGTAAAGGTGGGGGAGATGAAGTGGAAGGAGAGGGGGAGCATTTAAAGGAGGCAGGTCACTGAATACGTTAAAGGAAACACAAATGATTTAAGGAAAATTGTCAATTGGTGAAGTGCTGTATTACACAAGAGACACTTACCCCTGCCAAAAAAATATGATTTATCAATAGTATAACTGCTATATGCAAAACAAATTCACACCTAATAGGCTTCTAACATATCCCTCCCCAAAGATAATTTCCTAATTCTTTTTGGAAAAGTGAAAATAGTAAAGCAAAGTCAGAAAAACCTGTAAATAAATCTACGGTTCTAAATCGCCTTCACATCCAACTCTACCAACCGGAACCACCTTTAGTAAGAGCAAGTGATAATTAAATCATCATACGCCTCCAAGTTAAATCAGCTGTAACATCGGCCACTAAGGCGGAAAACGAGGGCTCTAGAGAATGTAGGGGGCGTTGGGGTTCCAGTTCCCTCGTTTAGGAGATTAATTGAGGGTTGCTGAGACGGGCGAGAGTTATCAAGTGGTTATATTGGATACTCGGAGAACCATAATATCTGATGGGCAATTTATGGGTAGAGGATCCTACGAATACGACTTGTGTAGTTAACTCCTCTAAAGATATGGAATTCAGGTGGCATTAGGCTACTACGCATTCCCTCCCATAAGCTTTGGAATTTTCTTCTTGATTCTGCACCCTTTGGTGAGTAAAATTCAAATTTCGTTTATAGTGGGACAACTGTTTATTTTGAAACTACGTTTCGAAGTAGAAAGGAGAAATTGGATTTTTTTTTTAGTTATGAATATGGACTATCTTGCGTTAAGGGCCTAGAAAGACACTGGCTGGCTAATGATGCAATACGCAGTTGAAGTTAAAAGAGCCTGGGCAGCAAGAAAGATGAAATTAAGCTAGAACGTTAAAGCATGTGTGCTAAGACTATTAAGTGATGTCTACAGTGTAAGGGGTAAGGTGTAGTGATGGCAAAAGCACCTGTGCTGAATAAAATCTCTTAGATGCTCATCTTCTCTAATTTAAATAGAAAAAATCTAGTAGCATATTAACTATATTAATATGCAGTTGAAGTACTGAGCTTATCGACTAGGACTAACACTTCGATATGAGAGTCCTTTAGGGTGACGAGGGAAATAAAATCGATGGATTAGGAACTATATATATATATATATATATATATATATATATATATATATATATATATACATATATATATATATATATATGTATATATATATATATATATATATATATATATATATATATATATACATATATATATATATATGTATATATATATATAAACTAACTAACATCGACTCAGAATGCAATGATATTTCATTATCACACATGTAAATAAAAATCAAGAGCTCTACCCTTTACAATTCATGGAGATGACACTATCAAATAATATATAAAAAAGCAAACTCCAAAATGTAGTTATTGTGCCTACAATTAAAAGCTTACATATGTAATAGATAGATCAACAGAGATTAATTTTGTTACTGTATAAATTCAACAAGATTGATAGATTATTGCAGACATGTTGCGAATTTGACGATTTATATCGTAAAAGCACAGCTATCCCCACTGATCTATGGCTTATCAACTGAAGTATGAAAACAGGGTAGGGGATTGATGGATGCGGGTTAGCTGAATGTGTGGGGATTTTGTATAGGTATGGACATAGAAATAAACAAATTATATATATATATATATATATATATATATATATATATATATATATATATATATATATGTAATGTATGTATATATATATATATACTTATACATTATATATATATACATATATATATATATATATATATATATATAAATATATATATATATATATATATATATATATATATATATATATATATATATATATATGTGTGTGTGTGTGTGTGTGTGTTTGTGTGTATATACATATATACTGTAAATATGCAGTATGTGTAAATGTAAGTGCGATATATCAGATACGCGTTCGTAAAAAAAAAAAAAAAAAAAAAAAAGAAATTCCATTAAAAGTATAAATTTTGACCATAAAGAAAACCATATTGAGCAAAAATAAAAACCTCATCCATTAAAAAAGAAACCAAGCAAACTGAAATGTATCGGATGATTAAAGAAATGAAAAGCAAAATGAAAAAGAATGCAAACGAAAACTGAAAAATACGAAAGAATGAAAAATATTACATTAAAAGGAAAATGAGAATCCACCCAAAGAAAAATAAATATTTACGCTCCAGTATGAAATGGGGGAGGAAGCAATAAGAAAAGTCGAATAAGACATGAAAGAAATTATGCTAAAGAGATGGAATGCGCTCAATACTTTGTCAAAATGTCGATACAACATGGAGCCAAAGGAACTTCACATTCGCCAGCCGCCAGGCAATTCAATAAACCTATTCGAGATACCCTCTTTGTAAAATGCCGCCAAGTGCACGATGGAAAGCAAATGCGGTTATTTTCAATTTTCATAGTGAAAAAACAAATATTTAAATTCCTAAAAGTTTTTATAAAATCATTATCAAATGGATAGGTTTTCTCTCAAGAATGTTCATAAGTTGCCATGAACTTGTACCTTTTTATAGGTTTCCAAGATCATATAATGGGAAATATGTTCATTCTTTGAGAGAGAGAGAGAGAGAGAGAGAGAGAGAGAGAGAGAGAGAGAGAGAGAGAGAGAGAGAGAGATGAATGCCGTTATCTTAACTTATTCCACATTCGTCGCTGGACTTCAACAATCTGAAAATGCACGAATTAAAAAGAAAGACAAAACCCAGCCTATTGAAAACGGTAGACCATGAAAACATGCCAAATCAAAGATCAAGCCGGGTGAACTACATCCCCTTCAAACCCCCCCCCCTCATCGTCATCAAATAACCCGATTCGGACGTTCTGATTGGACAAAGAATGAACAACTTTTCTCAGTTATTCAAGACAGCGAGGTTGAGCAAACTAATTGGATTGAAGTCTACTCATTATTGCATAAGAAGTAAAACATGCAAAGTTTTCCAACAGAAGCTGACGGTTAATGTCTAGGAGAGGGCCGCATGAAGATATCAGTGATATTCAATGTATTTTTACTAGAATGTGTAGGAATGTATGTAAATAGTGGTATACGAGTGAGGTAATTTAGTGAAATTCAATAACATTCGAAATATCGACTATCAAACTCACGCTACTCTTGCCTTCCTCCCACAATTTTTCTAAGTCTGTTGTTATTGTTTACTGGGTCTTGTTTTTAGCTCAAATGACCCCTGTAACTACTATAATCCGCAGACAAACTAGTCCACTATGACGTCTTACACGTTTGGCCCCGAAAATCACTGTGGCCTTAGGGGGGGGGGGGTCACAAGGGGGGCGTCCCGGTAGGCCTAGGTAGGGGTACAGGGCCCTAGGTTAAGTTAGTTAGTTGTATTAAGTTCGGTAGTGCCCCGAAAATAACTTTTCTCCTCCTCCCCACACCCAAAAACCCCGCTTCCCACTGGGGTCCCCCATAACTGTAGTAGTAGGTTTATGCTTACATTTTGTGTGTAAGAGTAAGTCTTAGTTTCTTTTTTATTCGTTTCCTCATGTTTCTATGCGATGTGCAGCACCAATCTGCTCGTTTTTTGCCGTTTTTCGTCGTTAATACTTGAAAAACGGGTGCGGCTTTCTCCTGGACATTTGCCAAGCTGACTTCATCTCTCTACTTTGTGCCCATTTCGGGAAAACTAACAGGTAGCTTAGTTTTTGAGGGATGGAACAAAGCTAGTCTCCCAACCCAGGGTGTGTGTGGTGTATTGGTGAAGGGAGAGGATATGAAGAATAGAATAATGTAAAGGAGAAAAGATAAGGAAAGACCGTATTTTCTGTTTAATAAACACATCAGGTATTTATCTTCACTTTAATTCTCTTTTGGGGGGTGTAATGATATTTTTGTAATATTTTATTTTACTTCTTCATTACTTTTCATATAATCTATTAATTTCCTTATTTCCTTTCCTCACTGAACTATTTTTCCCTGATGGAGCCCTTAGTCGTATAGCATCCTGTTTTACCAAT
>NC_090755.1:74994995-74999995 GCF_036898095.1 Palaemon carinicauda
ATTTGATATCGATTCGCAACATCTGATGTGGAATGGTCGCACATATGTGTGTGTGTGTGTGTGTATATATATATATATATATATATATATATATATATATATATATATATATATATATATATATATATATACACATGTGCTTCAAAGTCACTTAAATTAAGGTTTCGTGTCGATAAACAGGATACGCAAATGGAGAAAATTAGCTACCACGCGCATGCGTAGTGATGAAAGTTCAAACTGACTAGGCAAGCATTTTACTGAAGTCATTGAACCAATATGGATACTTGAACATGTGAACAACGAACTCTACAAATGAATAAATCCCACATGTTACCTATGAAAAGGATGAATGTGAGAGATTATTACAAAGCCTTCAAGCCTATCGTACCTAAGAACAAGAGCAGATGTGGTGACATCGGCAACATTCTTCAGGATCCTCTAAAATCTACGAACTAACTTGCTAAAGTTGTAATGACTAGTTTGATTACAATGGTTCGGAAATGAACAGTACTGGAAATATCTGAAAAAAAACTCAATATCTCCAAAACACTAAATAACAAAGGTTTTATTAAAATAATTGAGCTGTCAGAAAACGATAACCAGTGATGGTCCATAAATAGGATATCATATCCCTAGTGTATGTTGAAATGTAAAACCCAGGCCAATAAATATACGCGAATATAAACCCACATGAACTCTTCATACACAAGCATACATAAATATTTGCATATAAATGCATTTGCATAGAGAATTCCGAAGTTGACTCCACATCAACACGACCATATTAATCAAGAATCTAACATCGTTCACCCCGCACTTCCTCGCATGCAAGTCAAGACCATCTCGTTACCGGCCGGGATACTTCCGAGCATTGCGGAAGATGAAGCCAGTGCTAACAAGGATCCTCAACTCCAGGAAGCAGTGGAGAAACGTCCGACGAAACTCGACTCAAACACGGGACAAATTAAACACAACTCCAAGATTAAACGTGTTGGCAAGGTAAACATATCAGTGAAACGGAAGATGCCAAGGTTAAACTTCTTGATTAATTAAGAATCATTTATGCAGGGAGTATATACACGTACCAAATGTGGTGAAGGAAATGACTGGTGATGATCAGAGAATTACCTTCTTTATCATAGAAACATATATAGAAGGAAATTGTTGAAAAATCCTCAAACTCGAGAGAGAGAGAGAGAGAGAGAGAGGAGAGAGAGAGAGAGAGAGAGAGAGAGAGAGAGATAGAGAGAGAGAGGGGGGGGACGAGGATTACACGGGATAAATGAAAACCACGAATGTCAATAATGATGATGAACAAATAGAAGCTGCTGCCCCGTATAGATTAACTGAGAGTAAATATGATGGTTGAGAAAATACCAAGAGATGACATTTGTAAAATAAAATGATAAGCATGATAGGCACTAGGAAAATGAATGAAAAAAGTTAATAATAGACCTGGAGTACGCGTGGAAGCCATGGTAATGAAGTTTGACCGCTGAATGCAGGTTAAGAAATTAAAATGTTGAGCTTTCTACTTGCTTAGCATATGTGGGGTAAAAAAATTGAAAGAGTAAGATGTGTGAAAATAATTGGAGGTGGTAGAATCATAACCATACATGAAATAATGGATCCAAGTGATTGAATATAATTTGATGATAGGCTAGAGAAAAATGTATAATTCGGATGTGTTTGTGAGCAAGATAGGATGACTTAGAAATGGCTGAATTCGTGGGATTAAAAGCCGTGATGGCAAGGAAGTGCCCAGAATATGTACAATACTAGAAAAATACTCTGAGAGTACAGACCTCGACGCAGCCTATTTCTCGAAAACAAATTGCCTTTTGCAAAATCCATTTAGACTGCGGGCAAATTTGAAGTCTGTATGACAATCATTTGTAAACATAGGGTTAAGGTTAATTCAGCAGACTTTTTATTCGAACTTGACCTTGACCTATGACTTACAAAATTGAATCACTTGCACGTCTCAACATAAAAATTAATCCCTAAAAGTTTCACTACTTTAGGAGTAAAATTGTGATCAGGAAGTTGCTCAAAAACAGACAGACAAACAGGGGGGGGGGAAAATAACCTCCTCCAAAATTCGTTGGTGGCGGTAATAACGGTGAATGTTTCTTTCACAGGCGAAGTGGTAATATGCAGCTAATGTCATGGAATTCTATGGTACAGAATATTCGTCCACGATTCGGTAGTTGAAGGTATGAATGTGGCAGTGACCGTTGTTGTAATTCTACAGATCCACCTTTGATAAGGAAAACGGTTTGTTGAGATACACACACACACTTATAAACACACACACACACACACACACACACACACACACTCCTATCCAATACACATACATATAATACATCTCTATCTTTATATATATATATATATATATATATATATATATATATATATATATATATATATTATATATATATATACATATATATATATATATATATATATATATATATATATATATATCTATACACACACACACACACACATACACACACACATATATAATATATATATATATATATATATATATATATATATATATATATATATATATATATATCACTGTACTATAATAATTATTCCTAGATAAGCCAGACTCCTAGTTGGAAAAGCAGGAAGCTATAAGCCCAAAATCTTCAACAGGGAAAATAGCCTAGTGAGGAAAGTAAATAAGGAAACAGAATAGTGTGCCTGAGTGTACCCTCAAGCAAGAGACCCCCAACCAAAGAGAGTGGAAGACCATGGTACAAAGACTATCATTGCACTACCAAAGACTAAAGAACAATGGTTTGATTTTAGAGTCATTCTCCTAGAGGAGCTGCTTGCCAATAGCTAAAGAGTCTCTTCTTATCTTGTTGTTGTCAGGTGTATGAGGAAAGAGGATTATATGTAAAGAATAGACCAGATTATTCGGTGTATGTGTCACCAAAGGAAGAACGAGCCGTAACCAGAGAAAGGACTCAATAAATCTCTAGCAGTAGTATATTAAAGGTTGGTGTGTGTGTGTGCAGTCACACGTTGATAGGTCTTAGAAATACTAGTCTAAATTTTGAAATTTTGCAGGGACAAAAAATATATATCTCATAGGTGTACCAAATACTGTATAGATTTAAGCGTACAGAAAGAAATGAGTATACATTTTGCATCTCTGCGCCTACAAATTGCACAGGTCATCCATCCTTTCAAAGGTAATCTGAGAGACAAAAGCTTCTGCAAATCGGGTTATGCCAGAAAATGGGACCAAGCCGTCATTGAACCCAAAACTGTACATAACTTCATTATGATGCAATAATAATCTCCCAATGGAACGCTACTTATGCTGACATGGAAAAGATACACGAGCTCCGGGAACCATTAAAAAAAAAGGAAAAAAAAAAGAAAAAAAAAGTTAGTATTGCCATTTTTATCACCATGGTTACAAATAAGATGCATTATTCAAAATCAGTTTTATAAAGCTGTACGTTAGGGTTATACATATATTAGCATAGTCATCTGCACGGGTTATGGTAAAATTCGGAAGCAAAAGGTTGGATGTCTGAAAATACAAAGTAAGCAAAAATAATAAACACAAGTATGAAAACAATCGCTGATACTGTTGCATATTACTAGCTTCCGGCTTAATATGAGGGAGGTTTTGCTCTTCTTTAAGCTTCTAAACAAAACCATAAGAATTAAATAATTCACCTCCTGTCTTTAAAAAAAAAAAAAAAAAAAAAAAAAAAAAAAAAAAAAAAAGAATTGTTTGGTAACCAGTGTTGTCAAGTGCAAGAGGACATAGGAGAATGTGTACAGAATAGGCCAGACTATTCGGCGTATGTGTAGGTAAACAAAAAAATGACCCGTAACCAGAACAAGGGATCCAATGTAGTACTGTCTGGTCATTAACAATATCTCTTAACTCTCTAGCGGTAGTATCTCAACGGGTGCTGGTGCCCGGGCCAACCTACTACCTAGAATAGGTAGAATCAAATTGTTTTATTCAAATTTTAAAGATTCAATGGTAACATGCTTCTGAAAAGCGAAGGCCAATCCATTTATCACATATCTTTCAGTAAGTGTCTCAATATTTATAAAGTATTCTAAATAAATACCTTAAAGCTCCAAATGTTTCATGCATAAACTTTTCCAGAATGGCAAACAGTAGGGGAAAAGGTGTTTGGTCCCCGGTATAGCATTATATTTTAATACCTCCACACTCGAATTTTTCATAAAGGGAGCGACGCCCTTTTTCTGCCTACTGCAACGTTTAACAGAGAGAGAGAGAGAGAGAGAGAGAGGAGAGAGAGGAGAGAGAGAGAGAGAGAGAAGAGAGAGAGAGAGAGAGAGAGAGAGAGAGAATATACCAGTGAACCACCAATCTTCTGGTTTTAGTGTGTCAATGCTGACAAGGCTCTGCTACTTCATGACACTCCTTATAAGCATAGCAATAATCAATAAGATCTCTAGTGACACAGGCTGGAAATGACAACAAGGGCAACGCACAACGGCAAGCCCCATATTGTGCTACGAAACTCAAAAAGGTAAAAGTTTCTGATAAGGGAGAACACATAATACATGCACGGGTAGGAACAATAAAATATAGGAAAGTACGTAAGGGAGGGGTGTATGCACACACACATACACATACACAAAGAGTTAGTATTGATAAACGTTCCTTACCATATGATTGAACGAGTGTTCATTTGCTTCTCATCGTTCCAGCCTTACCTGAAATGGAGGAAAACGAATAATGAGTGTGTTTGCTATTTAGGGAAGATTATTGAGAAACAACACGGCTATTCAATTTTTAGATAATTCAAGTTATACCAGTATATGCACGTTTCAATATTTCAGTCTTCCAGTATTTTTCATATCTTTCGTAGTATACACGAAAACATTGCATAGATAAACGAATAGGTTAAACAAATAAATAAGTACCTTAAACTGTTGGAATACTGAATATACCATGCAAGCAAAATATTTACGCACATTTT
>NC_090755.1:75007982-75020482 GCF_036898095.1 Palaemon carinicauda
CTCTCCTCTCTCTCTCTCTCTCTCTCTCTCTCTCTCTCTCTCTCTCTCTCTCTCTCTCTCTCTCTCTCTCTCTTTTTTTTTTTTTTTTTTTTTTTTTAGTGTGGCCTATTCTTCACACATTCTCGTCTAATGTCATACACCTGACAACACTAACACTACCAAATAATACTTCATTGCTCAAGGGGATAACTACTGCGGTGTAATTGTCACGTGGCTACTTTCCTTTTGCTACGGGTAAAAGGGACTCTTTAGCAAAGGACTTTTATAATGTCTTCATGAGACAAACTTTGAGAGTGAATGTTTGATAGATAGGGTAATGAGAGTAAATGAACCCAAGAAAATAGAGTGATACCATGAATGATGAAATAATGACAATGACAATGACAACCATATATTTTAATACATCCATTTGAACATGTGAGCAACGAACTCTGCAAATGAATAAATCCCACATGTTACCTATGAAAATGATGAATGTGAGAGATTACTACAAAGCCTTCAAGCCTATCGTACCTAGGAACAAGAGCAGATGTGGTGACATCGGCAACGATCTTCAGGATCCTCTAAACTCTACGAACTAACCTGCTAATGTTGTAATGCCTAGTTTGATTATAATGGTTCTGAAATGAACTGTACTGGAAATACCCGAAAAAGCCTCAATATCTCAAAAACACTAAATAATAAAGGTTTTATTAAAATAATTGAGCTGTCAGAAAACCATAACCAGCGATGTTCCATAAATAGGATATCATATCCCTAGTTTATGTTGAAATGTAGAACCCACACCAATGAATATACTCGAATATAAACCCACAAGCACTATTCATACACAATCATGCATAAATATTTGCATATAAATGCATTGGCATAGAGAATTCCGAAGTTGACTCCACATTAACACGACCATATTAATCAAGAATCTAACATCGTTCACCCCGCACTCCCTCGCATGCAAGTCAAGACCATCTCGTTACCTCCCAGGATACTTCCGATCATTGCGGAAGATGAAGCCAGTGCTAACAAGGATCCTCAACTCCAGGAAGCAGTGGAGAAACGTCCGACGAAACTCGACTCAAACACGGGACAAATTAAACGCAACTCCAAGATTAAACGTGTTGGCAAGGTAAACATATCAGTGAAACGGAAGATGCCAAGGTTAAACTTCTTGATTAATTAAGAATCATTTATGCAGGGAGTATATACACGTACCAAATGTGGTGAAGAAAATGACTGGTGATGATCAGAGAATTATCTTCTTTATCATAGAAACATATATAGAAGGAAATTGTTGAAAAAATCCTCAAACTCATCAGATAGAGAGAGAGAGAGAGAGAGAGAGAGAGAGAGAGAGAGAGAGAGAGAGAGAGAGAGAGAGTGGGACGAAGATTACATGGGTAAATGAAATCCATGGATGTCAATAATGATGATGAACAAATAGAAGCTGTTTCCCAGTATAGGTTATTATTATTATTATTATTATTATTATTATTATTATTATTATTATATTATTATTATTATCCAAGCTACAACCCTAGTTGGAAAAGCAAGATGCTATAAGCCCAGGGGCTCCAACAGGGAAAAATAGCCCAGTGAGGAAAGGAAATAAGGAAATGAATAAATGAAGAGAACAAATTAACAATAAATTATTCTAAATAAGTAACAACGTCAAAACAGACATGTCATATATAAACTATTAACAACATCAAAAACAAATATCTCATAAATAAACTATAAAAAAAGACTCATGTCCGCCTGGTCAACAAAAAAGCATTTGCTCCAACTGAGAGTAAATATGATGGTTGAGAAAATACCAAGAGATGACATTTGAAAAATAAAATGATAAGCATGATAGGCGCTTGGAAACTGAATGAATAAAGTTAATAATAGACCTTGAGTATGCGTGGAAGCCATGGTAATGAAGTTTGACTGCTGAATGCAGGTTAAGAAATTAAAATGTTCAGCTTTCTACTTGCTTAGCATATATGGGGTAAAAAAATTGAAAGAGTAAGATGTGTGAAAATAATTGGAGGTGATCGAATCATGACCATACATGAAATAATGGATCCAAGTGATTGAATATAATTTGATGATAGGCTTAAGAAAAACGTATAATTCGGAAGTGTTTGTGAGCAAGATAGGATGATTTAGAAATGGCTGAATTGGTGGGATTAAAAGCGGTGATGGCAAGGAAGTGCCCAGAATAAGTACAATACTAGAAAAATACTCAGAGAGTACAGACCTCGACGCAGCCTATTTCTCGAAAACAAATTGCCTTTTAGAGTGCAGGCAAATTTGAAGTCAGTATGACAATCATGTGTAAACATAGGGTCAAGGTTAAGGTTAATTCGGTAGACTTTTTATTCGAACTTGACCTTGACCTACGACTTTCAAAATTGAATCACTTCCACGTCTCAACATAAAAATTAATCCCTAAAAGTTTCACTACTTTAAGAGTAAGATTGTGATCAGAAAGTTGCTCATAAACAGACAGACAAACAGGGGCGAAAACATAACCTCCTCCAAAATTTGTTGGCGGAGGTAATAACGGTGAATGTTTCATGGGCGAAGTGGTAATATGCGGCTGATGTCATGGAATTCTATGGTACAGAATATTCGTCCACGATTCGGTAGTCGAAGGTATGAATGTGGCAGTGACCGTTGTTGTCATTCTACAGATCCACCTTTGATAAGGAAAACGGTTTGTTGAGATACACACACACACACACACTCCTATCCAATACACATACATATAATACATCTCTATCTTTACATATATATATATATATATATATATATATATATATATATATATATATATATATATATATATATATATGTGTGTGTGTATATGTATATATATATACATATACATATACATGTATATACATATACATATATATATATATATATATATATATATATATATATATATATATATATATATATATATCACTGCATTATGATAATTATTACTAGATAAGCCAGATCCCTAGTTGGAAAAAACAGGAAACTATAAGCCCAAAATCTCCAACAGGGAAAATAGCACAGTGAGGAAAGTAAATAAGGAAACAGAGTAGTGTGCCTGAGTGTATCCTCAAGCAAGAGACCACCAACCCAAGAGAGTGGAAGACCATGGTAAAAAGACTATCATTGCACTACCAAAGACTAAAGAACAATGGTTTGATTTTGGAGTCATTCTCCTAGAGGAGCTGTTTGCCAATAGCTAAAGAGTCTCTTCTTATCTTGTTGTTGTCAGGTGTATGAGGAAAGAGGATTATATGTAAAGAATAGACCAGATTATTCGGTGTATGTGTCACCAAAGGAAGAACGAGCCGTAACCAGAGAAAGGACTCAATAAATCTCTAGCAGCAGTATATCAAAGGTTGGTGTGTGTGTGTGTGTGTGTGTGTGTGTGTGTGTGTGTGTGTGTGTGTGCAGTCACACGTTGGTAGGTCTTAGAAATATTAGTATAAATTTTGAACTTTTGCAGGGACAAAAAATATATATCTCAAAGGTGTACCAAATACTGTATAGATTTAAGCGTACAGAAAGAAATGAGTATACATTTTGCATCTCTGCGCCTACAAATTGCACAGGTCATCCATCCTTTCAAAGGTAATCCGAGAGACAAAAGCTTCTGCAAATCGGGTTATGCCAGAAAATGGGACCAAGCCGTCATTGAACCCAAAACTGTACATAACTTCATTATGATGCAATAATAATCTCCCAATGGAACGCTACTTATGCTGACATGGAAAAGATACACAAGCTCTGGGAACCATCACCCCCCCCCCCCACCAAAAAAAAAAAAAAAAAAAAATAATAATAATAATAATAATAATAGTATTGCCATTCTTATCACCATGGTTACAAATAAGATGCATTATTCAAAATCAGTTTTATAAAGCTGTACGTTAGGGTTATACATATATTAGCATAGTCATCTGCATGGGTTATGGTAAAACTCGGAAGCAAAAGGTTGGATGTCTGAAAATATTAAGTAAGCAAAAATAATAAACACAAGTATGAAAACAGTCGCTGATACTGCTGTATATTACTAGCTTCCGGCTTAATATGAGAGAGGTCTTGCTCTTCTTTAAGCTTCTAAACAGAACCAAAAGAATTACATAATTCACCTCCTGTCTTTTTTTAAAAAAAGAATTGTTTGGTAATCAGTGTTGTCAAGTGCAAGAGGACATAGGAGAATGTATACAAAATAGGTCAGACTATTCGGCGTATGTGTAGGCAAACAAAAAATGACCCGTAACCAGAGCGAGGGATCCAATGTAGTACTGTCTGGTCATTCACAAGATCCAGTAACTCTCTATCGGTAGTATCTCAACGGGTGCTGGTGCCCGGGCCAACCTACTACCTAGAATAGGTAGAATCAAATTGTTTTATTTAAATTTTAAAGATTCAATGGCAACATGCTTCTGAAAAGCGAAGGCCAATCCATTTATCAGATATCTCTCAGTAAGTGTCTCAATATTTATAGATTGATATCTCTCAGTAAGTGTCAATATTTATAAAGTATTCTAAATAAATACCTAAAAGCTCCAAATGTTTCATGCATAAACTTTTCCAGAATGGCAAACAGTAGGGCTTTTGAAAAGGTGTTTGGACCCCGGTATAGCATTATATTTTAATACCTCCACACTCGAATTTTTCATAAAGGGAGCGACGCCCTCTTTCTGCCTACTGCAACGTTTAACAGAGAGAGAGAGAGAGAGAGAGAGAGAGAGAGAGGAGAGAGAGAGAGAGAGAGAGAGAGAGAGAGAGAGGACCACCTTCTGGTTTTAGTGTGTCAATGCTGACAAGGCTCTGCTACTTCATGACACTCCTTATAAGCATAGCAATAATCAATAAGATCTCTAGTGACACAGGCTGGAAATGACAACAAGGGCAACGCACAACAGCAAGGCCCATATCGTGCTACGAAACTACAAAAAGGTAAAAGTTTCTGATAAGGGAGAACACATAATACATGCACGGGTAGGAACAATAAAATATAGGAAAGTACGTAAGGGGGGGTGTATACACACACACACAAAAAGAGTTATTATTGATAAACGTTCCTTACCATATGATTGAACGAGTGTTCATTTGCTTCTCATCGTTTCAGCCTTACCTGGAATGAAGAAAACGAATAATGAGTGTATTTGCTATTTAAGGAAGATTATTAAGAAACAACACAGCTATTCGAGTTTTAGACAATTTAAGTTATACCGGTATATGCACGTTTCAATGTTTCAGTCTGTCAGTATTTTTCATATCTCCCGTAGTATACAGGAAAACATTGAATAGATAAACGAATAGGTTAAACAAATAAATAAGTACCTTAAACTGTTGGAATACTGAATATACCATGCAAGCAAAACATTTACGCACATTTTAAAAGCTATACAAGAAGAATAAAAAAGTATTTCCTCCACGATTTAGAAACCATATTGACATATGTTTCGCAAAGACCCCTTCAAAGTAATTGACTCGCATGGTACATGTCAATGACTTAGACTTAGAGGCCATTCATTCTTAATAAATAAAATCACTAAAATTCACAGACATAATATTTCTAAAATTTTAAAATGAAAAGAGAGAAGACGAAAATATTACCATGCGAAGTAGGGCATATATATATATATATATATATATATATATATATATATATATATATATATATATATATATATATATATATATATACACACTTATATGTGTATATATATATATATATATATATATATATATATATATATATATATATATATATATATATATATATATATATATATATACACACTTATATGTGTATATATATATATATATATATATATATATATATATATATATATATATATATATATATATATATACACACACACAGTATATATGTAAATAAATTGCATATATATACATATATAATATGCTGTATATGTATAATGTACACACACACACACACACACACACACACACACACACACACATATATATATATATATATATATATATATATATATATATATATATATATATATATATATATATATATATATATATATATATATATATATATATATATATATTCATACCGTGTTTCCAATTCATACCACTGTAGCAGCTGTAACAATATTAAAGAAGCATGAGCCTCTAAAACTGTAAATAATAGCCCTAGAATTCCATGAAATATGAGGTGAAATAAAATAAAACGCACTATATGGCTGAGAGAAATATTATGCACTAGGAACGAAATGGTAAATAAAATACCTGCGACTTTGTGAATAAACATATTTTTCTTTTCAATCGAGTGCACTTTGATATTTGCAAACTTTTACTTCGAGACAGAAAAAAATGTATTCCAAGGAAAAACAGGAAAAAGATAAAATGAAGACTGACATAAATATATACTGTATTTTACACACACACACACGTATACACACACACACACACACACACACACATATATATATATATATATATATATATATATATATATATATATATATATATATATATATATAAATATATACATAAACATACACATACACACACATATGTATATATATATATATATATATATATATATATATATATATATATATATATATATATATATATACATACACATATATACAAATTATATATACTCATGTGCATATATATATATATATATATATATATATATATATATATATATATATATATATATATATACACACACATATATACAAATTATATATACTCATGTGCATATATATATATATATATATATATATATATATATATATATATATATATATATATATATATGTATATATATATATATATATATATATATATATATATATATATATATATATATATATATATATATATATATGTACTGTAAATACTGACACATACAGATTATATATACTTATATATATATATATATATATATATATATATATATATATATATATATATATATATATATATATATATACACACTGTACTTATATACAATCATAGAAAATATAAATCTGAATATATTTCGCAACCGACTGCACATAATTATCTGTGCCAATTATGAAAACCATTACTCATCACAGGAGATCTAGTTCTCCACGACAGGGCTTCAGTCTGAAACAACAGCGAGCTAAATTTGGGCATCACTTAATTTTCGTCAGTCTCGCAATAGCTGAAATATTAGGAAGTCTTAGCAGTCATATTAATCCACTCTGCATGATAGCACCGACTTTCTTTGCTCTTCATTAATATGTAAAGTCAGATAACTCTCTTCAAAGGCATCGTTTGAATTTTCATATTGAAATCATTTTCCTGAATCTTCATTGCCAAGTTGCTAAACTTGTATAAAAAACATAATAGTATTCCTAACATCACCAAGGCTTCATTAAAATAAATCTTAAAGTAGAACTTTCAATTTGTTTAAATTCAATCCCGATATTATCATTTAAATTCATCGTAATTTACGACAACACTTGACACTGAATTCTGGTCAAAGCAAAAAGTCGAGAACAAACAGTCTTTTCGAATTTCCTCTGAGGAAGCATAAAAGAATTAAAAAGTTTAAATTCAATCCCGATATTATCATTTAAATTCATCGTAATTTACGCAACACTTGACACTGAATTCTGGTCAAAGCAAAAAGTCGAGAACAAACAGTCTTTTCGAATTTCCTCTGAGGAAACATAAAAGAATTAAAAAGTTTAAATTCAATCCCGATATTATCATTTAAATTCATCGTAATTTACGCAACACTTGACACTGAATTCTGGTCAAAGCAAAAAGTCGAGAACAAACAGGCTTTTCGAATTTCCTCTGAGGAAGCATAAAAGAATTAAAGACAGAAAACATCTGATAAAGAGTAAGTTGGAGGAAACCCATTTCGAATCTTTCCCCAAGGAATGAAAATTAGGGACACTAAATTAACAAGGTCAGAGGAAATTACATCTGCTAATGAGGGACAAGTTGAAACGACAGATTCCCCGCAGCCTGCTCTCTCTCTCTCTCTCTCTCTCTCTCTCTCTCTCTCTCTCTCTCTCTCTCTCTCTCTCTTTGTGAACAGAAGGAACCTACCTTGCAATTCGGTAACTAAGGTCTTCTCGGCATTAAATAAATTAATTAATCAAGACATAATAAGATTTTCAGCGCCACATACTTGACATTAAAATAATTATTAATCAAGACATAATAAGAATTTTAGTGCCATATTCTTTGCATTAAAACAATTCAATAATCAAGACATAATAAGAGTTTTAGCGCCACATTCTTGACATTAAAGCAATTCATTAATCAAGACATAATAAGAGTTTCAGGGCCACATTCTTGGCATTAAAACAATTCATTAATCAAGGCATAATAAGAGTTTCAGCGCCACATTCTTGGCATTAAAACAATTCATTAATCAAGACATAATAAGAGTTTCAGCGCCACATACTTGACATTAGAACATTTCATTAATCAAGGCATAATAAGAGTTTCAACGTCACATTCTTGATATTAAAACAATTCATTAATCAAGGCATAATAAGAGTTTCAGCGCCACATACTTGACATTAAAACAATTCATTAATCAAGGCATAATAAGAGTTTCAGCGCCACATACTTGACATTAAAACAATTCATTAATCAAGGCATAATAAGAGTTTCAGCGTCACATTCTTGACATTAAAACAATTCATTAATCAAGGCATAATAAGAGTTTCAGCGTCACATTCTTGGCATTAAAACAATTCATTAATCAAGGCATAATAAGAGTTTCCGCGCCACATTCTTGGCATTAAAACAATTCATTAATCAAGGCATAATAAGAGTTTCAGCGCCACATTTTTGGCATTAAAACAATTCATTAATCAAGGCATAATAAGCGTTTCAGCGAAACATTCTTGACATTAAAGCAATTCATTAATCAAGACATAATAAGAGTTTCAGCGCCACATTCTTGGCATTAAAGCAATTAATTAATCAAGACGTAATAAGAGTTTCAGCGCCACATTCTTGGCATTAAAGCAATTCATTAATCAAGACATAATAAGAGTTTCAGCGTCACATTCTTGACATTAAAACAATTAATTAATCAAGGCATAATAAGAGTTTCAGCGAAACATTCTTGACATTAAAGCAATTCATTAATCAAGACATAATAAGAGTTTCAGCGTCACATTCTTGACATTAAAACAATTAATTAATCAAGACGTAATAAGAGTTTCAGCGTCACATTCTTGACATTAAAACAATTCATTAATCAAGGCATAATAAGAGTTTCAGCGCCACATTCTTGGCATTAAAACAATTCATTAATCAAGACATAATAAGCGTTTCAGCGAAACATTCTTGGCATTAAAAAAATTCATAATCAAAATATATATGAAAGAGTATCAACAGTCTTAGAAGAAATAGTAATGCCAATACTAATGTTATCAATAGCAGTCCATAAGGCACCGCGCATTAATACACTGCGGTTCCCATTCTTCGCCGTCATAGGCAATATAGCTGTCATGCTTAATGCAATGCTGTTAATTGCAGCCCCCTCAGCATCCGAATGAGCCGTTAATTATACAGCCCGGTCTCGCTGTATTCCATAAGCGATAACTCCTGTAACGCCAAATGGAATATCACCATTATTCATCGGTTGCAAATTATTCAGTGATTATCAAGATTCATTGACTGCATTATTCATTAAATAGAATGTGTCCCCGTTGTTGAATTAACAAAATAAAAACACCTTTTCCCCATCCAATCCCAAATCGTACCAGACACCTCTCTCTCTCTCTCTCTCTCTCTCTCTCTCTCTCTCTCTCTCTCTCTCTCTCTCTCTCTCTCTCTCTCTCTCTCTCCTAATTGGAGAAGCGTGATAACGTGTCTTACTAATAGAAATTCTGCACACAACCTTATTCCCTCTATCTATAATTCAACAGATCATTTCGGTGTATATACGAGCGTCGTTTACATTAGCACCACCCAAAAAAGTTTCCAACTAGACTTAATACGAATATAGGAAAAGATAACGTGTGGTGTCTACACTCCATTGTTGTGGTGGGGAAGATGCTTTGGTGGGATAGGGGCGAAGGGGCTCTTTGAGGGAAGATAAAAGAGTGGGGTGATGAAGTAGAAAATTATGACATATATGGGATAAAAGTCCGAATACTGAATACGCTATTTTGAATTATATCTATTTAATTTGAGGTAACATTTCTAAAGGCATTTCCTATATAGCATACTGATATACTTAACTGTCAAGTAAAACCCATAATGTGAAATTTTTGGTAACATTTCTGTAAGTATATTCGATGTATTATACTAAAATACTTAACTGCGAGGCAAAAACTGAATGTGCAACTTGATGTAACATTTCTGTAAGTACTTTTCTATATGATATAATAAAATACTTAACTGTCAGGTAACAACTCTGATTGTGTTGATGATAAAATACAAGATCCATAAAAGCATCATCAAAATACTGACGTCACTAATGACGAATTACGTACAAATTTTACCATAGCTTCACAACAGCCTCCCTTCATCTACAAGAAATCTCTTCACCAACCCCTCTGACGTCATACTTATACCTTAACCCTTTTACCCCCAAAGAACGTACTGGTACGTTTCACAAAACCCATCCCTTTACCCCAATGGACGTACCGGTACGTCCTTGCAAAAAAATGCTATAAATTTTTTTTTTTTTTCATATTTCTTATAATTCTTTGAAAAATTTCAGGCATTTTCCAAGAGAATGAGACCAACCTGACCTCTTTATGACAAAAATTAAGGCTGTTGGAGCAATTTTAAAAAAATATAGTGCAAAATGTGCTGGGAAAAAAATAATCCCTTGTGGGTTAAGGGTTGGAAATTTCCAAAGAGCCTGGGGGTAAAAGGGTTAATATAAACAGCTACGCATTGGACGTTCATTTCAAGAATCGAAAGCGTTCAGGAAATCCATAGATGTCTCTTTTCACAGCTCTCAAATTACTCTTTAACAGTTTCTAGTCCTGCCTAAGTTTTCAGTGACTATTTCCTTAATTCTCAGAATTCAACTACATACCTTCCGTACCTTAAATGTGCCAAAGCTTTACAAAACACTTTAAATCATAGAACTATTATTTGGATTCTTTACTTTTTTTCCTTATCCAATGAATTATATTTATATTACCTTGGCTAACATTTTCACTGTATAAGAATGTAATATTTCAATTTTCCCCTAACACACTTACTGATTAAGTATTAGTGGAAAAATCTCACTGCCTATGGTAGACAGACAAAAATACAGACCAGTTCATAATAATGATTATAATAATAATAACAATAATAATAATAACAATGGTAATAACAATAATAACAATAATATTAATTTAAAACAAAAACTACCACATGAATAAAAAATATAAATTATGTGCAAAGTCTAAAAGTTTCATTATAATATATTATCGACGCCAAGCTCGAACCTTCAGCTAAAAAGAAAAAAAAAATACAATAAAATTCTTCTTAATACGAGTTTCCACTTCCTCCATCTCTTCCAATCTTTAATCTTATAATACTTTCGCCAGCACGCATAAATATTCCCTTGCTTTTTCCAATCTTCCCTAAATGGCCAATTTCAATTTCAATCACCGTTTTTTTCCCCCGTTTAAATCACTCTAATATTCACTCCTCAAATTTCGATAAAATCTGGGCGATATTTTCCTTCCCCCTTTTTTTTTTTCCAATCTCCGTTCTCTGTCCTTTAATTTGCATAACATCGCTAAACTTCTTTTAATTGCCATTTCCAAAAACACTGCAAGAACATACTGATCGTTATGCAAGCGTTAAATACGCGAGAGTTCGCCTTAATGGCAAGCGTGTTTTTCTAAAGAGAAAATACGAGATTCTATTCCACCTGTCTGATTTTCTCTTTGATAACGGATATATCATGCTCTCATTCCTCCGATTTATTTATTGATGCGTGCTATATTTGTTGCAATGAAATTTACGGAGGGGTTTAAACTGGATGGAAATGAATTTGGCACTAAAAAAAAAAAAAAAAAAAAAAAAAAAAAAAAAAAAAAAAAAAAAAAAAAAAAAAGGAACAGAAATTAATTTGGCAACCTCCCCCCCACAAAAAAAAAAAAAAAAAAAAAAAAAAAAAAAAAAAAAAAAAAAAACTAGCAAGACAAGAGATGGTGTTTTCACATTTTCTCATTAATTTGTAGAGAAATCGAACACTCATTGGGTTTGATTCAAATTTTCTTTTGTATTTATATCATGCATTAATTTCAACGTGAGATCCGTATTATATTTGGCACGCATAATTCAATGTCGACGGAATGGAACTGTTTGATATTAATATAAATCAGTATTAAGTGACGTAAAGGTATTTAATCAGTATTAAGTGACGTAAAGGTATTTAACATACCAGTTACTTCTGAATACCCACTGGTTTTTTCACAGTGCTATAGATTTTTGGAAGCGAATAAAGACAGATATTTCCTTAAATAAGAATAACGAAAAATTCACTGGCTATGCAT
>NC_090755.1:75025482-75030482 GCF_036898095.1 Palaemon carinicauda
GTGTGGAAAGGAAAAAAGGAAAATAAAATATTCTAAGAAGAGTAACAACAATAAATATCTCCTATATAAACTATAAAAACTTTAACAAAACAAGAGGAAGAGAAATAAGATAGGAGAGTGTGCTCGAGTGTACCCTCAAGCAAGAGAACTCTAACCCAAGACAGTGAAAGGCCATGGTACAGAGGCTATGGCACTACCCAAGACTAGAGAACAGTGGTTTGATTTTGGAGTGTCCTTCTCCTAGAAGAGCTGCTTACCATAGCTAAAGAGTCTCTTCTACCCTTACCAAGAGGAAAGTGGCACTGAACAATTACAGTGCAGTAACCCCTTGGGTGATGAAGAATTGTTTGGTAATCTGTGTTGTCAGGTGTATGAGGATAGAGGAGAATATGTAAAGAATATGCCAGACTATTCAGTGTGTATGTAGGCAAAGGGAAAATGAACCGTAACCAGAGAGGAGGATCCAATGTAGTACTGTCTGGCCAGTCAAAAGACACCATAACTCTCTAACGGTAGTATCTCAACGGGTGGCTGGTGCCCTGGCCAACCTACTACCTATATTGCTTAAGATATCTCACAAAGAGCCTTGGACCCTTTTGATAAGACCAAGGAAGGGAAATCTACCTTTCATAACATAGCAGGGTTAGATATACCGCTGTCTAGCTCAAAATGAAAAACCTCTCTATCTCTCTTAGTCTTAGTCTTATCTGTTCGAAAAACCCTTCTCATCACTTCCATTTCAGAGAATATGAGTTATTATATTTTTACTATTCGATAGGCTTTGCCTGAAATGTCATAGAAATACGACGCAACAATACATCATAGGCAAGAAAAAACAGTATTATTTTTCAAACATAACTACTACATACTTTTTTCTAAAAAAAAAAAAAAAGAGGAACAAAATTAATTGCATCCCTGTAAAATGATAGCACCAGCTCCTTCACAATCTGGTAGACATGAACCATTTTTTTTTTCATCAAAGGAATGATAATAATAACCAGGATAATAAAGATAATGATTGTCTTGTGCTCTTTACCTAGATACGAAGGACCTTACCCTACTTTTCAAGGTCACTGGCTTATTTTCATAATAAAACAGAAACCTAATGACATCGAATAACCTCTGCATATCATCTGATGCAACTTTTAACAATTAACATATTTCAGATAACGGTGTCACACTTAATGCATTTTACATTATAATTATTTCTTCACTTAAAAAAAGGTTTTACACAATATCGTTCTTACATGTGAGGTATTTTCAGGTAATATTTAAGATTTTCAGGGTTTTACTTTAGCACTACAACATACATACACACAAACACACACACACACTCACACTCACACTCACACACACACACACACACACACACACACACACATATATATATATATATATATATATATATATATATATATATATATATATATATATATATATATATATATATATATATGATAAATTTTGCACATTTTTACGTGTTTTTCATATTCAAATAAGCCATATATATTTTTGATACATTAATGTCTGGATTCTCTTAACGACCTCGGGATCAGAGCCCCAGGCGAAATCACACAAAGACAAGAGCTTGGCTCCGGCCGGGAATCGAACCCTGGTCAGCAAGCTTGTATAGACAGTGACTAAGCCACTTGGCCACGAAGCCGATCAGGGTTCGATTCCCGGCCGGAGCCAAGCTCTTGTCTTTGTGTGATTTCGCCTGGGGCTCTGATCCCGAGGTCGTTAAGAGAATCCAGACATTAATGTATCAAAAATATATATGGCTTATTTGAATATATATATATATATATATATATATATATAATTTATCACCAACCTTCCTTTGGCTCGAGATATTTGTACATAATACAATACTACAAGTCTGACGAATAAAGTGAATTCATTAAACATATAAAGAATTGTTTACCCTCTCGAATCATTATTACCATTATGATCATCATCATCATTATTATTATTATCATTATCAGCACAAATATAAATGGTAGCAGTAGTTATTAAATTATATCAATAAACGTAAAATGTATTAATTTCGATTATCTGAAAAATCTACTAAACTATAGGTGTTCCCAAAAACTGGAACAATTATCAATTTGCGTTTTAAGTCTCAGTATTTTGCAGTGAGGGGGGGGGTCATATTGGAAAACTATTAAAATAATTATAAAACCAAAAACAAATATATAGTAAAAAAAAAACCTTACAGAGACATTTTGTTCAGATAGCAACCGATAATTTTAACATCGTTGTTATTCTCATTATATGAAATGTATATTTTGAATTGAATAGTGAGACGAGACAGAATGAAAATGTTCCCAATATTCATAAACAAAAGCGCATAATTTCAGGACAGAATCGGACCGAGGTCAAAAATCAAATCATACACTAGAGCATTAATTATACAAATAACTAGCTATAAATGATTTAAAATTTCATAACAATTAAAAGCTGATCCGGCAAAAAATAAAAGGTTCGCCGCGATTGTTCTTTCAAATTGAGCAATAGAATACACTTATATATATATATATATATATATATATATATATATATATATATATATATATATATATATATATATATATATATATATATATATATATATATATATATATATATATATATATAGTGAGTCATAATTACTCTTTTTTTCAAGAAAATAAATTTGTAAATGAAGCTACGAATAAATTAATGAAAATCCACCATTTACCTGTTAGCTTATTTGATCTTCGAATAAAAGCAGGAAAAAAACACAGATTTAATAATTATCTTTTTTTCTATTTTCTTTAAACAAAGAAAACTGTCAAGAGATTTGTCCCTTTGAGTTATGACTGACTCGTCTCTCTAGACGTGTGGGTGACAAAAAAAAAAAAAAAAAAAAAAAAAAAAAACAATGGAAACAAAGAAACGAGTTTTCTTTAGATCTCAAACATTAAAACTGGTGTAAACCTTCTCTTTCTCTTTCCTCTGCAGTTCTGTGGACCTTCTAGTAAACCTAAATTTTAATTAGCTGAAAAATGCACATTAACAAGGGGTTTATTTACAGAATAAAATCCACCTAGGACTTGATAAAAAAGAAAATGAGGCAAAAACAAGATAAAACATAAGGAAGGCACAATATCAATATAGTTAATTACACAAAGTACGAATTATTATTATTGTTATTATTAGTAGCTACGCTACAACCCTGTTGGAAAAGCAGGATGGCATAAACTTATGAACTCCAACAGAAAAAGTAGCCCAGTGTGGAAAGAAAATAAGAAATTTTAAATTACAACAGAACCAACGAATAACAAAATACATCTTAAGAACGCCAACAATGTTAATGTAGATCTGTCATATATAAACTATGAAGAGAGACTTATGTCAGTCTGTTCAACAGAAAAACATTCGCTGCAAGTCTTAAACATCTCAATTTTCACCTATTCAACAACCTGGTTAGGAAGATCATTCCACATCTGGTCACAGCTGGAATAAAACTTCTAGAATACTGTGTAGTATTACTGAGCATTATGATGGAGAAGGCATGG
This sequence comes from Palaemon carinicauda, assembly GCF_036898095.1. Taxonomy (NCBI): domain Eukaryota; kingdom Metazoa; phylum Arthropoda; class Malacostraca; order Decapoda; family Palaemonidae; genus Palaemon; species Palaemon carinicauda. The sequence continues at coordinate 75,029,022 of NC_090755.1, forward strand.
CAGTTAGAATTAATTGCATACCTAGTTCTAAGTACTATATGGCACTGTCTAAATGCAAAGAATGATCAAAATAACGAAAATTCTTATGCAACATAGCCTACACAAAGAACTAACTGAGGAACGGTGCCAGAGAGTAACGGCTAGATCAGGAATAAGAAATTCAATAAACCGCAAGTTCTTGTTCAATATATCAAAATTGAGATTTAGCAGATGAAGACCAGATAGGAGAAACCAGGCAAAATGAAAGAATTAAAACATTTCTTCAAAATACATTGATCACCGAAAATTAAGCCTGAAGAAGAGACAGAACTAATGTGCTTCTCAAAAGTAAATTTGCTGCCATGAATCACACCTAAAATCTTTAAAGAGTCGTATGGAATTAAAGAAACATTATCAATAGAGATCAGGATGTTGAAGAGCCACTGGCCTCGACCTACTTACAGTTATTATTATTATTATTATTATTATTATTATTATTATTATTATTATTATTATTATTACTTACTAAGTTACAACCCTAGTTGGAAAAGCAGGATGCTATAAGCCCAGGGGCTCCAACAGGGAAAATAACTCAGTGAGGAAAGGAAAAAAGGAAAATAAAATATTTTAAGAAGAGTAACAATAAATATCTCCTATATAAACTATAAAAACTTTAACAAAGCAAGAGGAAGAGAAATAAGATAGGAAAGTGTGCTCGAGTGTACCCTCAAGCAAGAAAACCCTAACCCAAGACAGTGGAAGGCCATGGTACAGAGGCTATGGCACTACCCAAGACTAGAGAACAGTGGTTTGATTTTGGAGTGTCCTTCTCCTAGAAGAGTCTCTTCTACCCTTACCAAGAGGAAAGTGGCCACTGAACAATTACAGTGCAGTAACCCCTTGGGTGATGAAGAATTGCTTGGTAATCTGTGTTGTCAGGTGTATGAGGACAGAGGAGAATATGTAAAGAATAGGCCAGACTATTTAGTGTGTATGTAGGCAAAGGGAAAATGAACCGTAACCAGAAAGAAGGATCCAATGTAGTACTGTCTGTCCAGTGAAAAGACCCCATAACTCTCTAGCGGTAGTATCTCAACGGGTGGCTGGTGCCCTGGCCAACCTACTACCTAATACTTTGAATTTTGTTAGGGTTCAATTTCATGCCCCATTATTAACACCAAACACTAATTTTACCTATATCACTATTAAGGGACTCACCAACCCCATATTTATATTCAGGAGAGGGAATTGAGGTGAAGAGAGTAGCATTATCTGCATATTCAAAGAGCTTTTTTTTTTCTACGCCAAACCACATATAATGTTTATGTAGCATGAAAGGTAATAGGCCAAGAACACTCCCCTCAAATACACCAAATATCACATTCCTATACTCACTATTGTGGCCATCAAACTGAATTCATTACACACACACATATATGTATATATAAATACATACACACAAACATATATATAAAATACTGT
>NC_090755.1:75035482-75040482 GCF_036898095.1 Palaemon carinicauda
CATATACTGGTAAAGGTAACGAAATTCGGTTTGCCTGCTGGCGCATTGCTTACATTTATGTAAATTATTCGTAAACAGATCTTCATATACTGGTAAAGGTAACGATATTCGGTTTGCCTGCTGGCGCATTGCTTACATTTATGTAAATTATTCGTAAACAGATCTTCATATACTGGTAAAGGTAACGATATTCGGTTTGCCTGCTGGCGCATTGCTTACATTTATGTAAATTATTCGTAAACAGATCTTCATATACTGGTAAAGGTAACGATATTCGGTTTGCCTGCTGGCGCATTGCTTACATTTATGTAAATTATTCGTAAACAGATCTTCATATACTGGTAAAGGTAACGATATTCGGTTTGCCTGCTGGCGCATTGCTTACATTTATGTAAATTATTCGTAAACAGATCTTCATATACTGGTAAAGGTAACGATATTCGGTTTGCCTGCTGGCGCATTGCTTACATTTATGTAAATTATTCGTAAACAGATCTTCATATACTGGTAAAGGTAACGATATTCGGTTTGCCTGCTGGCGCATTGCTTACATTTATGTAAATTATTCGTAAACAGATCTTCATATACTGGTAAAGGTAACGAAATTCGGTTTGCCTGCTGGCGCATTGCTTACATTTATGTAAATTATTCGTAAACAGATCTTCATATACTGGTAAAGGTAACGATATTCGGTTTGCCTGCTGGCGCATTGCTTACATTTATGTAAATTATTCGTAAACAGATCTTCATATACTGGTAAAGGTAACGATATTCGGTTTGCCTGCTGGCGCATTGCTTACATTTATGTAAATTATTCGTAAACAGATCTTCATATACTGGTAAAGGTAACGAAATTCGGTTTGCCTGCTGGCGCATTGCTTACATTTATGTAAATTATTCGTAAACAGATCTTCATATACTGGTAAAGGTAACGATATTCGGTTTGCCTGCTGGCGCATTGCTTACATTTATGTAAATTATTCGTAAACAGATCTTCACATACTGGTAAAGGTAACGATATTCGGTTTGCCTGCTGGCGCATTGCTTACATTTATGTAAATTATTCGTAAACAGATCTTCACATACTGGTAAAGGTAACGATATTCGGTTTGCCTGCTGGCGCATTGCTTACATTTATGTAAATTATTCGTAAACAGATCTTCACATACTGGTAAAGGTAACGATATTCGGTTTGCCTGCTGGCGCATTGCTTACATTTATGTAAATTATTCGTAAACAGGTCTTCATATGCAATGATGATAATCTGTGTATCTGATGGCCCACTGCTTACTTTTATGTAAATTTAATTAAACATAACCTACTGCATATATCTTGAAACAGCTTCTGTCTTCATAAAGAAAAATTTAACATCGTATCTTAATGCTGAAGTATCCTTGACGTCATATGCAAATTAAACGTTAATTAACTGCACGACTGTTAATTACAACAGGAAGCATAATCTTGAAATTGCTCAGAAATACTGCTAGCATGATATCCAGATAAACCATTAAATGTAACATGGATGCTTCATAAGAATGAGTGTACCAAGCACTCTGTTTTCCGCACGTACGTGCACTAAATGTTCTCATGGAAGTATTGAAACAGACTTAGACTATGTAAGATTACTGTATTATATTTCCACAGCATAGGCCATGAAAATTCGCTGTATATCACACATCATGGTATCGATTTATATATTTTACAATAAGACATTGAATATTTAGATACAAAATCCTCTACCTCTTTTCTTATTGACTCTAGATTTACTTCTTTCTTTTACTAGTGTCCTATCACTCAGATGGGCAACTATCCTTATCCTAAAAACTACAAGAATGAATAAATAAAAAAAAAGAAAAAAAGGACTTGTAATCGAGAATCCTGTCTCCTTAAAAAGGACACTCCAGGGAGCTTTCATAACCTCAATAATAGTTTTACTGCTCTAAATGCTTCTCCGAATTTTCGAACCTTTACTTGCGTTGACCTGATAGCTTCCAGAGAACGAATGAAGACATTTTCACTCAACACGAAGCAACCGAAGTAACAGCTGAACACCTGTCAGGTGTCACGCGAACATATCGAGATGAAAGGGGGGGGGGGCCTTCCATTGCCATTAGCTTTATCGTAGCTAATTTGCACTCGTGTTTGTGCTGTTTTAAAAGCTTCTCGCAAATTATTTAAGAAGAATTGAAAAAAATATCATAGAAATAAACACTGCAATTATTAAGGAGACTTGGTGTGTAATAGTAAGTTATAATAAAAAATAAACCTACTGGCTGTTTACAACATATTGTCTATGAGATAAATGGAACGTAACTTTATGGTAAAATATATTTATGCTACCGAGTACTATAAATAATCAAATATACACGAATGGTCAAATAAATGTAATTAAGCGCGATTATGTATGCATTTAAGAAATACCAGAAAACTTACGTTACATTTAAGCTTGCTTACTTAAGTCGCGATTGCTGGATTTTCCCAGGAATCACTACCGAATATCGTCTAATGAAAGATAAGATTATAAGACCTATGTATACTGTATGAGCGCATGTACACGTTCATATATGAATAAATATTAGATTTGTGTATATAACAAACCGATTATTGTTAAGAGGCAAGGTTTGATGATATCCAACAATTCAAAATGAAAAGAATAAAATGTTGATCAAATATAAGATTATAAAACCTATGTATACTGTATGGGCGCATGTACACGTTCATATATGAATAAATATGAGATTTGTGTATATAACAAACCTATTATTGTTAAGAGGCAAGGTTTGATGATATCCAACAATTCAAAATGAAAAGAATAAAATGTCGATCAAAGATAAGATTATAAAACCTATATATACTGTATGAGCGCATGTACACGTTCATATATGAATAAATATTAGATTTGTGTATATAACAAACCTATTATTGTTAAGAGGCAAGGTTTGATGATATCCAACAATTCAAAATTAAAAGAATAAAATGTCGATCAAATAAAAATTAAAAACCTCGTGTTTCGAAGGAACTTGAGAAGAAAGAGGGTAATTATCATAAATTATGCAAAACTTTATTTGCTAATGACCAAATAAGAGCAGCTGCAATTATAACAACTCGATAGAAAATTAAACACTTTAGATGCAACAAAACTTCACACTCCTGAGAAAAGATAATGAAGTAATGATGAAAGGATAATAGATAATGATGAAAAGATAATAAATGCAGATTAAAAGTTAACAATAAGGAAGCATGATGAAATTAGATGTAAGATAGCTAAGTCAAGTATATACTTAAAACATTCTGATGGAAAGAACTGCTATGAATTAACAATAGAAAAACAAACTATCTTAAACACGGATTTGTTTATTCGAATGAAATGTAAATTGAGAAAGACAGACTCCAAAAATTACAATTTCGATATATAGAAATCTTTCTATGTTATTATTACTATTTGCTAAGCTACAACCCTAGTTGGAAAAGCAGGAAGCTAAAAGCCCAAGGGCTCCAACAGGGAAAATAGCCCAGTGAGGAAAGGAAATAAGGAAAACTAGAAAAGAAGTTTAAGAACAATAATAACATTAAAATAAATCTGTCATTCATAAACTATAAAAATATCAAGAGGATACAACTTATATAATAACAGGAGGAAGAGAAACAAGATAGAATAGTGTGCCCGAGTGAACCCTCAGGCAAGAGATCTCTAACCCAAGACAGAGGATATGGCACTACCCAAGACTAGAGAACAATGGTTTGATTTTGGAGTGTCCTTTTCCTAAAGGAGCTGCTTACCATAGCTAGAGTCTCTTCTACCCTAGCCTAGAGGATAGTAGCCACTGAACAATTTTAGTGCAGTAGTTAACCTCTTGAGAGAAGAAGAATTGTTTGGTAATTTCAGTGTTGTCAAGTGTATGAGGAAAGAGGAGAATGTGTAAAGAATAGGCCAGACTATTCTGTGTATGCGTCAGCAAAGATGAACTAAGCCGTAACCAGAGAAAAGGATCCAATGTAGTACTGTCTGGCCAGTCAAAGGACACAAAAATTCTCTGGCGGTAGTATCTCAATGGGTAGCTGGTGCCTTAACCAACCTACTACCTACTGGAGAGTAATCAAAATGTTAGGTATAATTTTAGAAAAAAAAAAAAAAAAGTACTCTAAAGGTCTTTAAATTACCTTGAAATACCAACAACTCGAAATCTCAAATTATTCTGGTATTCTATAGGTCAAAAACACGAAACAATGTTAAGCGTTTCCATACTAACCTCAGATATCAAAAGAGATATTAGAACAAATAGCTTCTTCGCCTAATGGTTGGACCGAATGAAGCAACAACTGGTTGGGAACTGTAGCATTAGAACACGACTGGGGTTTGTATAAATCACGTTTCAAAATCTCGTTCTATACGTGGGTAGAATAATATCATCCCCTGGGAACAGCTCTGCTGTATTTGGCTTATTCTTGGAGAAGCTAAAGTCTATAGGCGAGACTTGCAGACAGGTCTGTACATATGTAGATACATATAAATCAAAATAAATACATCCGCAACAGGATACAAAGAGACAGCTTATTATATACTTAATTCCCCCTTTCATTCACATTTAACTTTTTCCTTTATCTGTACCTGTCAGAAGCCACATCAAGTTTAATTTTTTCCTTTATCTGTACCTGTCAGAAGCCACATCAAGTTTAATTTTTTCCTTTATCTGTACCTGTCAGAAGCCACATCAAGTTTAATTTTTTCCTTTATCTGTACCTGTCAGAAGCCACATCAAGTTTAATTTTTTCCTTTATCTGTACCTGTCAGAAGACACATCAAGTTCTTATCATAATTTCTTGGCTTCTTAAGAAACATCCGAGATTGTTAAGGGTTAAAATGAAACACATAAGGCTCATGGCATATGGAACTGGAGAAGACATCCGAGATGATTGAATACTGCATGATATTATGAAATTGACATCCAGAAGCAACATAGTTTTCTAATATTGTTTTGCCGGTAAATTCTTAGAATCCG
>NC_090755.1:75042982-75047982 GCF_036898095.1 Palaemon carinicauda
TTATATATATATATATATATATATATATATATATATATATATATATATATATATATATATATATATATATATATATATATATATATATATATATATATATACAGTATACTGTACATATATATATATATACACACACACACACTTTTGGTAAGGACACTCCAGAATGTTAAACTCTTTCTATCTATTCTTCTTTTATGAAAAAAGGAGTTCCAAGCATATCTTATAAATATAACACAGAAAGACAAAACATCATCTCTCATTATTATTATTAGATGCTAAGCTACAACCCTAGTTGGAAAAGCAGGATGCTTTAAGCTCAGGGGCCCCAACAGGGAAAATAGCCCAGTGAGGAAAGGAAATAAAGAAAAACTGAATTTTTTAAACCAGGGGAAAACAACAGCAAAAATAAAACAATCAATCACAATAAATGTGAGGCATACACAAGCAAACATAATATCTTTGAGTCCTCAAGCCACTAAAAAATAAAATATAGAATTAAAGGTAAGTTAACTAAGAAATGGTCTCAGGCGTATTTCATCAACTCTCCGCGTTTTATCGAAAGTTGTACCCAAGTGATAACAAAGTTACGCGACACATCCAAAAAGCAAATGACAGCCAGGATCCTCCGGAAGCATCGGCTGAAAGTGAGACCAGAGTTGCAAAAGCATTGAAAATATTTTAGAAAAGATATGAGACATAAATAATAATAAAAAAAAACTTTACAAGTGAGTATATAATATGATTCATATAGGAGAAATGGAAAAGTTGTTATATCCCTACAAAGTCGTTGGAAATAAATTAGCAAATAAAAGTTAAAAAAAAAAAAAAAAATCGTTGATGAAAAAAAAAACCCACTTGAAAATTCAATATCAATACAAACTTATTTTCGCTGATATAAAGAAATAGGGTTCATAGATATGAGAGATTATTAAAGAGACATAAATAATAACAAAAACTTTACAAGTGAGTATATAATATGATTCATATATAATATGATTCATATATAATATGATTCATATAGGAGAAATGGAAAAGTTGTTATATCCCTACAAAGTCGTTGGAAATAAATTAGCAAATAAAAGTTTTAAAAAAAAATCGTTGATGAAAAAAAAAACCCCACTTGAAAATTCAATATCAATACAAACTTATTTTCGCTGATATAAAGAAATACGGTTTATAGATATGAGAGATTTTTAAAGAGACATAAATAATAACAAAAACTTTACAAGTGAGTATATAATATGATTCATATTGGAGAAATGGAAAAGTTGTTATATCCCTACAAAGTCGTTGGAAATAAATTAGCAAATAAAAGTTAAAAAAAAAAATCGTTGATGGAAAAAAAACCCACTTGAAAAATCAATATCAATACAAACTTATTTTCGCTGATATAAAGAAATACGGTTTTTAGATATGAGATATTATTAAAGAGATAAGATGGATCTTTGAGGAACCCTTCAGTACGGTAGATTACGTTCGATCACAGGGAATTGATTTCTCAAGAAAAGTCTGAGAATTTACAAGATAAATATCATCACGAAAATCTTTTTGAAGGATCTTTAAATATCAAACAGAATCTCGCTAAGGCAGGGGATCTTTTTAAAAATATGAAGATGAAATTAAATCATCCGAATTGAATAAATGTCAGTAGAAATAATTATGGAAAAACTGTTTGTAAAACAAATCCTTATGATAGATTAAGTAGAGACAGATAAATTAAAAAGTCATACTGAAGAAACAATTGATATCTAATAAACCTAATTAACAATATATGCTATTCAAAATAACTATGAAAAAATAAAAGAAAAAATACAGCAAATAGGTCTTATAATAAATATTTTATTATAACATAAAACTTCAATAAATATGGAAACAAAGCTGAAAAAACTAACCATTATTGTATCTGCCAAAGAGAAACCACTGTAAATCAAGATTTAGAATTGAAGAAAATCACACGAATAAATATTTTATTATAACATAAAACTTCAATAAATATGGAAACGAAGCTGAGAAAACTAACCATTATTTTATCTGCCAAAGAGAAATCACTGTAAATCAAGATTTATAATTGACGAAAATAACACGAATAAATATTTTATTATAACAAAACTTCAATAAATATGGAAACAGCGCAAAAAAAAAAAAAAAAAAAAAAAAAAAAAAAAAAAACTAACCATTATTGTATCTGCCAAAGTGAAACCATTGTAAATCAAGATTTATAATTGACGACAATAACACGAAACCTGATAGAAATCTTCAAGGGCATTCGTAGCCAGACAATCGATTTGAAAAACAAAACAATCTGGGTCCAGAGACTCCAGATACGTCATTAGAACACCATCAAAATCAATAAGAAGACTCGAGGTTCTCAAGTGGTCGCTCGGAACGATGACAGATGCATCATTACAAAATCCGAGATTAAAATTAGGATGAGTTCTTAACATTGGGTTGGTGTGGGAATTATAAGGAGAAGCGAGGGATCCGCAGTGGAAAGACAATATAACTCTCAGTAGTATCTCGACTTACTACAATAATGTAACAGTGCAGATATGGTGAATACAGAGTAGAAATAAAGGTTAAATTCAATGAAAACACATTATTTACTGTAGGAAAAGCCGTTTTACCTATAAGAATGTTGTCCTGTGTTGTTCTATAATTTTACCAGCGTTTGCTCTTGCTTGTCCAAAGCAGGCTACTTTTAATGAAAAGTCTGTGTAATAGTAAAATTACAGGCAAAATGGTGCGAAATGAATAAAACGCAATGAGATAACCAGTTAAAACTTGTCAGGAACAAAAATATATAGGGGATTGCATAAGTTTACACCTACAAACAGTATTAGGAGGTGGCTTAAATAGAATACTTGAATGATTGAGTTTTTGTGTTTGTTTCTGGGCTGGTTTGCTGGGAGTGATCAGACAAAAGTCTAACACCATCACCAATATGCAGTTGGTCAGCGTCGAAATGAAAACTGGCCATTGAGACCTTTGTCCTGCAGTGTACTAGGGAAGGCTGCATTTGTTTATATATATATATATATATATATATATATATATATATATATATATATATATATATATATATATATATATATATATATATATATATATATATATATATATATAAGATAGAATAGTATGCCCAAAAGTATCCTCAAGAAAGAGAACTCTACACGAAGACAGTAGAAGACCATGGTACAGAGGCTATGGCAATACCTAAAAATAAAGAACAATAGTTTGAGTAGAGTGTCCTTTTCCTATAAGAGCTGATTACCACAGCTAAATAGCCTCTTCCACCCTTACCTTGAGTTAAGTAGCCACTGAACAATTACAATGCATTAGTTAACCCTTTGAACAAAGAATTGTTTGTTAATCTTGGTGTTGCCAGGTGTATGATGACAAAGGAGAACGTGGAAAGAATAGGCCAGAGTATTCGGTGTATGAGTAGGCAAAGGAAAAATGGGCGGTAACCAGAGGGAGGGATTCAATGTAGTACTGTCTGGCCAGTCAAAGGACCAAATAACTCTAGTAATAGTATCTCAACGGGTGAATAGTGACCTGGTCAACCAAATACCTATAAAACATTAATGAAACATTCTGGTCCTGTAGAGAGTAGGGTTCTCCTGTTGTGTGGGACCGGAAAAGCAGCCATCATAGTAAGTAAAGTAAGTATGAGAAGCTTATTAAACGCTTCTTATTTTATTATACTAATTTTCTTCAAAACACGGGAATATACATATATATATATATATATATATATATATATATATATATATATATATATATATATATATATATATATAATATACATGGGTGTGTGCACATGTGTGCGTGCATGTGTATGTGTGAATATTAGCAATTATAAATGTTAACAAAGATATGTTTGCATACTAAAGTATGCCTTCTAGGTGCATTATATAAAGAACTGTTCATTTCAATTCTCAGATGATAATGCAATCAGCCAAAGACTAATTTACTAACCTTCCTGGTATTATCAGTAAAATTCGGTGGAATGCCTCTTGCCCCCTGCTAACATTTTTAAGCTTTAAAAAATATTTATCAGGCAATGCTTTTATGAACAATATCTTTATGGAAGTTTAATATGCTTAACTTTAAGCAGATCAGCTTGCGTGTATTCCTAAATTTCGCATGTGGTTCTGATAATGCACGTTACTCGCTGCCTTTTCTAACATAAAAGAGAAAAAAAAATAACAATGAGATGATTACCACATAGTTCCTACATTTATTCTATATTCTCCTACTATCTAAAAAAGGCAAATTAATTTCTAAAATTTAGTACGATGGTCTCCATAATTTAGAGCTTCTGTCAAATATATATACTATATTTGAACTAACATACCACTAAAACGATATTAAACAAACAACCATAAATTTAGTCCATCTAAAAATGAAAGAATTCCGATGTCATAATAAACAACAATAACAAAAAACACTGTTCAGCGAGTAATAACATAAAACAAATAACGCTGTTGAATACTAGTTTAATTTTCGCATTCTGAAAGTCGTCCAAATATGAAAGAGTAAGGATGTATATTACTCTTTCCCTTATATACAGAAAATACTAATATGAAAAAAAAAAAAAAAAAAACATGATCATGAATCTAACTATATATGATAAAAAAATGCTCAAGATAAAAATAAATATTAAATGAACATGCACATTTTGGCATATCTAAATTTCATATTATTATACAGGATCAGAGATTACCTTCTCCATGTCAACATATATTATTGATAACATAGTTTAATCATTTATTTGCAACAATAAATTAGTTTGTACACCAAATATTAAATGTTAATAACTATTCTGATATTAATTATCACGTGAAATAGTGTTGGGAGTGCTTTTCCAAGATTTGGAAAGTATATTGGTGATTTTTTTATGCGAATTAATCATGCATTTGTAATATCCTTCAATAAATAAAAGTGCCTATCTTAAAAGAGTCTGTGTATTGATAAATATTTCATAAAAAGAATAAGAA
>NC_090755.1:75050482-75060482 GCF_036898095.1 Palaemon carinicauda
TGAATAATACATGAACGTGATATCACAAAATACTTACGAAGAAGAAAAATATTTTCCAACTTTTAGAGGAAAGCGATCTGGAGAGTATATTATCATAATTTCAACCGTTGTAGATTTACCACGTAGGCACAACCGTCTTTAGAAAATCCATGGCGAGAGAGAGAGGGAGTCAAGAACGGTCATTTTTATTATTTAAAAGAGGTCTCAACTGCACGAGTAATGAAATGTCACCGATTACAAAGTTAGGTCTAAAGCAAGAAGTTCCTTTCCTCCCTCTACTGAAGAAGAGTTCCCTAACAAACACATCCTCAAGTAACACGCAACACTGATACAAAATACAATTCGGAACAGTTCCGGTCCACCTCTACTTCCGAGATAGTTAGCTAACTTTAACTAATGCGTCCAGTCAGTAACGAAAACCCGATCGTTTGATATGAATAAAATAATAAAGTGACAGTCTCACCTTCCTGAGTATAAAAAAAGAAAACAACATATACGAGAGTTACCGGTAACCAATTTCAAGTTTGCGATACCGGCAACGCACGACAGAGAGGCCACAGAATACGTGTGGCTACTGCCAAGGCTCACCGCCAACTGATTGTGCTGCTGGAGGTCCGACAGTCTCCAGTCCTTCTCCCCCTCCCACCTTCCCCTCCTCTCTAACTTGCTAGTCTCTCCTCCTCCCTCTGCATACACTCGTATATGATGAAGTTACTGACCTCGCATGTAAAGGTGTTTACGGGAAATTAGTATTTTTAAATCTGGGGACGTACACCAAATAGAGATTATTCTGGTAAATACATATTCTAGGTATTAACAGCAATTTCTTCTTACCTGTGACAAACCCATTATCATATTTTCCACGATTTACCTGTATTTTCCAAATTACTAAGCATTCAAATGAATATGTAATATGAACTATAAAAAACATAAATTAATATGCAATATGATCTAAAAAAAAAAGCCATTTTCTCCACCAGAAAAAAAAAAAACAGCATTTTAAGATTTTTAAAAATAATTCCTCAACTTTCCTAAGAAGTTCCCTAGTCTCTCATCTTACTAGATAATTAGTAAACAATTTTTTCATCTGGGATTTAATGTCTTGAAGAACTTATACACCAATATACATTTTAATCCCCGGGTTATATAATAAGATAAACTATGAATAATTAGACTTTACAATGTTCCCAGTGGTTAATCTGAACGATTGGGGGACTCATTCATTTGACCTACATGAATGAAAACATATTCAGACAGTGATATAATATTCTTAATAAATGTATGCAAATACGAACACTTGCAATAGAATAAATTAACTCATACAATTTTAAAAGGTTGATATTAAATATATGCACATAATAAAGTGGTTATAACATTATTTAATGAGTGTAGATCTATAGGGATCTATGCTTAAATATACAATTATATGCAGTATATAGGACATACATGAATCGAAACTCTCACACACACACACACACACACACACACATATATATATATATATATATATATATATATATATATATATATATATATATATATATATATATATATATATATATATATATATATATTTATATATATATATACACACACACACACACACACACACACACACACATATATATATATATATATATATATATATATATATATATATATATATATACATACATACATATATATATATATATATATATATATATATATATATATATATATATATATATATATATATATATATATATTTGTGTGTGTATATATATATATATGATTATATATAATCTAAAATACATTTTTCTTCATATGCCAAAATAAATATATGAGCATAATACAGACATATTTAAATCAAAATGTATTCTCAGGATATAGTTCTTTTCACCAAGGGCTGACTTAATTTAGCAACTAAGCTGCAAGTAAGAAATCACCAAAATATAAACAATTCCATCATTAATTTGCAAATAAGATTCAAGCCCAACACCTTCGAAATCAAAGAGCGTATCATAACAAGAAAATTGTATATAGCATAAACTTATCTTTTACTTGTGCAAGCTAAATGAAACATCGTTACTTTTAAAATGAAGTTAATCGTATTAAACAACCAGAGGTAATAAAGAATTAAAATACATTACTTTAACAAGTATCGCCTAAGGTACATTAATTAAACAAATATTACCTTTATATTAAGAAACCCGCAAAACATAAAAAAAAAAAAAAAACATGATGAAAGATAAAAGTATTGTAAGCGGCTCAGAACAAATTATTTTCGCACTAGGAATATTACAAATTTCATATATATTAAAAGAGTTTTAAGCAGAAATAAAATAGTCTTTTTTTTTCAATCGATTATTAAATGGCGCACTCACGTTCCCTTGAACGTGAGTGTGTGTGTTTGATTTACCGTTAAGATAATGTGAAAAACTTGGAATTATTTCAAATATTGAAGGGATTCATACAACATAGTTGTGTTTCAATCGTCTTGTACTGATTTTTCACGAAGTTACTAAATAGTGAATGCCAAAACTTTTTTTTTTATCACCCACCTCGTATTTTATATTCATATCTTAATCATTATTATCCAACAACTGACATTAAATAATAAAGGTTATCCGCATGTACGTTCTTGAATTCGAGATATAAAAAAGTAATTATTCTAAATCTAAAGTTCATGGGACCTAATTATTCTATTCGTTATCACAGTAGACACAGGTTTTCTCTATCCATTCCATAACTCTAACACTCACATATCTAGTATACATTTCCATTTCTTAATTCCAGTCTCCTCAACTCACCACATAATCTCAATATGCCTCAAAATCAGTCTGAAATAGCTAATTTTCTTAATTGAATATATTAAGAGAACCCTTGCATAATTATTTGCTTTGGTAAGTAATCTGAGACATAAAATTAAAATTTACACATTATTGAAGCATAATAAACTTCTTTATTCTAAGTGCCCATTATTTTCCAAATGCGCGTTGAATTATTCGACATTACCCTGAAACTAAATAGTTTAGACATATTTCTCACTTGGCTTGTATGTTCAGTGACATCATTTTAAAACATAAGAAAAAATAGAATTTCATAACTGGGAAATAAAAAGACTTAATCGCCGAAATGAGGAATTTCAATTCATAGTGATTCTTTCACAATATATGTTGAAAATAATTTCTTTAATTTTAGGGGAGGGGGAGACATTCAACGAACACTAATCAAAAGTCAATAAAGTGTTTAATTCCGGAAAACCAACCAGATTTAGCTCAGGTTAAATGAAATATCAAAGAGTTATGTTCCTACATTCCCCGCCTACGTGTTGTTATGCCTCTGGCTTAGATATGGAAACTCTTCGTGTATAGATTATATATAACTTTCATTGTTTTACAATAAAAAAACATGAAATATAAAAGACTTTTATTTTAGCTTTATAATATAATAAAAATAAAATCTGAAAAAAATTACTTATCAACTAACTATAAAGCTGATGAAAATATCTCCCTGGAGCAAAGCATTCTATTGTAACAACAAGTCGTAGCAGTAATTATTTATCTAGATTTTTTCATGCATCACTTCCAGGGATCGGCTAGTTGCAAGGATATGAATATTATCACAATGGCGCCATTGGAATATCAGTGATTGTGTGTATGTATATATATATATATATATATATATATATATATATATATATATATATATATATATATATATATATATCATCATCATCATCATCATCTCCTCCTACGCCTATTGACGCAAAGGGCCTCATATATATATATATATATATATATATATATATATATATATATATATATATATATATATATATATATATATATATATATATATATATATATATATATACATATAAATATGTATATATATATGTATATATATATATATATATATATATATATATATATATATATATATATATATATATATATATATATGTATATATATATATATATAGTGTAGAGTCTGAGAGAGAGAGAGAGAGAGAGAGAGAGAGAGAGAGAGAGAGAGAGAGAGAGAGAGAGAGAGAGAGAGAGAGAGATGTTGCCGAATTACTTCAGATTCAAGTTTGTCCGTTCTAAAAGTCTACGGTATATGCCACCCATGTTTCACTATCTATAGTTTAGTTCCTTTGGCCTAAACTTCCAAGTATGAAATGGAGAGAGCGTAGGATGCTTTCAAATAACTAATTATAAAGAAACAAATTGTAATATAACAATAATCATGCAATTCAACACCGTATATTCACTATAGCATAATTCATCATATGAATCCACTAATTTACACTGCAGTATCACATGAATATCAACTCGGCCCAACAATGCTTGCTTATATGATTGTAACATGTGTAACATTGGCATTTTATTTCAAAAATATGTATCCTATTTTTCACAGGTATCTATAGTGTGAGGCTACTGGCTGAACAACATGCCCAATGGATGTAACAATACCATTACAGTGCTGACGGCGCCTGAATATTATTGTAGTTACGCATCTAAGTATTAACCATATTGAATATGAATTGAAACTGAAGTCTAGAAATCACTGATTATTCGGTCTTGATTGTTGTTATCAACGCATAATTACAAATAAAATTGCACAAATCTTTTATAAGAAAAACGTAAAGATATTACGAGAAAAGTAAGAAAGATGGATAAAAAACCAGGAAAAACAAAATGTGAGCGGGATTTGTAGTCTTCTCGTAATGATACTTGTGATAAAAGTCAGTAATTAGGCAGACATCGGGTAGTTAAATTAAGGTAAAACGGGAGGAAATGATGAGAATAAACATGCTGATACACGGAAAAAAAAAAAAAAAAAAAAAAAAAAAAAAGCACACACACACAGGAATAAAGAGGGAAAACAGAGCTTCTGTTATTGGAGTAAAATCAGAGACGATTTTGTTAAATAGGTCACAAATTCAATTCCGGATTGTCGACAACCAAATCAACCCAGCCATAAAGGACCGACGAGTCAAATATTATGGTAAGAGAGGAGAGATTCTCTCTATTCTGAACCCTGCAACAGAGTATGCATATGTCTACGAGACTTGGCCCTAATGACATTCGAAGGTATGGGACTGACTTTGATTTGAATTCTACTACGCTATTTCGAGGAGAGACAGACACGAAGATCGGAAGCTGTGGAAGTTTCTGGGGTCTCTCTCTCTCTCTCTCCTCTCTCTCTCTCTCTCTCTCTCTCTCTCTCTCTCTCTCTCTCTCTCTCTGTCGTAAGGATTGATGGCAAATTTCTCTCACACACACTATCACTCTTTCGCTAAATATGTTTGGCGTCAATGACCTTAGTTGTCAGGCATCTTCGGAAGCTGTGGAAGTTTCTGGGGTCTCTCTCTCTCTCTCTCTCTCTCTCTCTCTCTCTCTCTCTCTCTCTCTCTCTCTCTCTCTCTATGTCATAAGGATTGATGGCAAATTTCTCTCACACACACTATCACTCTTTCGCTAAATATGTTTGGCGTCAATGACCTTAGTTGTCAGGATGCCTGAGAACTTTAAATCAATCAATCAATCAATCAAATTCAAGTCTTGTATCTTTATTTATCTATTCCATTACCTTTCGTTTTTTAAAGACATATTTCTCATCTCAATCGTTCCATATCATATGTTAACATTCACTGCTACATATATAAAATCTTTTCATATATACTCTATCTAAATTCGCGTTACTCTTCTAAAACAAAATCTTACCATACACCTCCCCTTGAATAATTTCATATCATGGTAATAAAATAATTTTAGCATCCTCTATCAAAATAATTTTTCATATTAGTCTCCTTGGAACGTTTCTGTCATCCAGAAATACTTGCAATATCTTCACTTTCTTAGTTGATCCCATAGACGTTTAATAGTATAAACTCTATAGACTATTTAAAATCTTCCTAAATAAAGTTGATACTGAAAATAACATTAATCCAAGTCGATGTTTTTTTTTCGTTTTTTATCTCTATGCAGAAAATGATCGAAAGAGCTGTTCATTGTACAAAAACCGTGCTCAAATGTAAATATTTTTATATACAGGAGAGGATTACACTATCTTTCCTATTTGTTAAAACCAAGTCTTATATGTTCTAGTACTTATGTGATGAAATTATATATATATATATATATATATATATATATATATATATATATATATATATATATATATATATATATATATATATATATATATATATATATATATATATATATATATATATATATATATATATATATATATATATATATATATATACACATACATATATTCTTATAAAGTAGATTGATAGAAGCGTGAGTTCTACCAACTAATTCATATACACATATCAATCAAAACATAACACTCATGTCTAGTTAAAGTTTAAAAAACTAATACTTGAATGCTACGTAAAAGAAGAGAGAATCCCTTAAATGAAAGTCATTGCCACAGGAAACCGAGGCAACTTACACAGCTGAGCATTAGCAAATACATAAGTAGGAAAAGCTAATAAAAACATATATAAAAAAAGGCAGGTAAAAAAAATAATGAAATAAGAAAGTAAGAGAAACATACAACATATGAAGCTCCATAGTGACAAGGGATAAACCTTGGTAACAGGGAGGATACAAATGTTGATTATTCTAAGCCGACGAGGCAGATTACAGGAAAAATATGCAAGTTCCAAGTACTACAAAGGCTTGGAGGAGACGATGAGAAAAGTGCGTTATAGTGTTTGCTAGAAGGCCAAATGTTACGTAATTTATTTAGAGGCACGTCAGAAACATTCACTCTGACAGTCTGTGAAATGGGTAAAAGAATATGTTGAGGAAAAAGAATTAAGGCTTTTCTACAATATCCTACAAGCTACTAACTATAATTTTAATTTCTTCCGTAATTTTGAATTTACAAGAATATTTCACCTTATAAAATACATTAGCAATTTGAATACATCATAGCCTGAAAAAGGAAATTTATAGGAACTTTTTCCTTTTAACCTTAATTACAAAGTTAATGTAGGGTAATATTATACTCATAGATACCTATGCTGAATTAATTTTTTTTATAACACCAAACTTTAAAATGTACCCTCGATACAAATTTTGACAAATAGATACCTTTTCTCTTATTACTAAGATAAAAAATTTACTCAATAAATGCAGAAGCAATCTTCGTCTTTTATCACACCCAGTGGTGACGACTGAGAGAGAGAGAGAGAGAGAGAGAGAGAGAGAGAGAGAGAGAGAGAGAGAGAGAGAGAGAGAGAGAGAGAGAGACTGCCCTGTGTCTGCCTACCTGACTTGGAATTCAACAAACATTTCCCCTGAGAAAAGTAACATCTCGTCTTCATCATCCAGGCCAGGTCAAACAGAAAGTTGTTCAGCTCAACTGCCTTTTTTTTTTTTTTTTCCTTTTGTTCACTTTTTACTTTGACGGCTCATTGGAAAAACTAAAACGGTGGAAAAAGAAATTGATTTAGAGGAGAAAGAGTACAACGAAAGTGTATGAAGTAGAAAATAAAAACCATTTTGCCAAAGGTTTTGTTAACGCAATATTCATTCTTACTAGCCAGGTCTAATTTCTCATTGTTGTGCCGCGAACCATCTCATAACAGGACTGATATCAGCATCAGAATCATGATTTTCAATATATCAATAGCTATGTAAATATTTCCATTTCACCCTTCATATGCTAATGTAAATACTATATCACTTGATGTAAAACATTTGATACTAATATTGCATGTAAGAGTACTTTTCCTGTCCATATCACCATTGATTTATCTTATTAAAAACTATCAACATGTTATATAGTATATTCTAAACTTTTTCATATTAGCAGCATTATATCCTTTACTATCATGAATTGATTACTCAAAAGTTGTTTCTGAAGTAAAGAGTCTTACAGTGCAAAAAAAAAAAAAAAAAAAAAAAAAAAAAAAAAAAAAAAAAAAACCGCGACAACTACAACCGCCATGAAGGAAAAAGTCAATAGATAAGAAAGATAATGTTTCAGTCCTGCGCGAAGAAGGATATTAATCTCTGGCACCATCGTTCTGTTAGTTCTTATGCATTAAATTTTTCATTAATTCTGACCATCTTTCATATTCAGATCTAGCAAGACTATACAATCCTGTACGTAGTGCTAGGTATGCAGTTAAATCTAGCAGTCTTACCTTCAACATTGTAAGGCTCAACACTACAATATTCTAGAAAGATTCATTCCAGCCGCGATCAAATTATAGAATGATCTTAATCAGACCGTTCAATCGCTATATAAACTATAATGAGAGACTTATGTTATCCTATTCAACATAAAAAATCCTTCGCTGCAAGTTTGAACTTCTAATGTTCACATCAGAATCTCAAACTTGAACCAAATGTTATGTTGGAAGGGCAGACATTATTCTCTCTCCATAGTTTATTCATGACACATCTAATTAAATGTTGTTACTGGTCTTAGCATATCTTGCACTTTTAATTTATTACTACTCATATAGTTTATTAATTTCCTTTCCCTCGCAGGACTATTTTTTTTTTGTTGGAGCCCTTGGGCTTATAACAACCAGCTTTTCCAACTATGGTTATAGCTTAGTTAATAATAATAATAATAATAATAATAATGAAACTTTAACCCTTATATAAATTTACGTTTATAATCTAACACCTGAGTGACTAGGGTAAATTAAGAAAAAAAAAACTGGGGTCGTATTTGATTGCTAATTATCTAAACACTTGACCCTAGCACACCCTTGCACTTTCTCTAAAATTGATAATTACATCGTATGTATGAAGATGATTACAAGCGATTATTCCATAAGCAATACAAGAAATTCTTACAAACTGAGGAATTAGCCTTACAAAATCATGTGCAGAAGTTCTTCGTTTATTAGCATTCCATGAAAATGAAACTATAGCAAGAAAAAAAAATTCAGATCCTTGCATAATAGAAAAGTCTTAACATAATGATATTACACCCAGGTTTTTTCCAATTGGGTTGATTTGAATCAAACATGGCTAAAGACAACATTGTTTAACTTATTTCTTATGCCTGAATATACTCCCACATAATTTAAGCATATACATATCCAACCATTTGTATTTGTTTAGAATAAACTCGTCATTCCTCGATGCCTTCTGAACTAATAATGCCTTATCTTCATATGAAAACTAAATTCTTTCATACTAATCACTTCTATAAAGTTATCTAAATAGCATAAATATATTCACCAAATTTCGATTCATTATTTTAATTTTATATTTACAAAACTTATAATTCAATATATCTACAGATATAATAAATCACATACTCAGAGAATTCCATCAAACATCACTCAATATAATGTTCAAGCATTTCAGCTGTTGGCTGTAGTCCCAATTAGGTCGTGAAATGTTGTATAGCTACGAAGCCTCGGGAAATATACCCATAATTTTTATCAGCTAGTGATATCACAAAGGGTAATGTCATATAAAATATATCAAAACATTTGCAACAAACAAAGTTTAAGGAAAACATCTTTATCTGAGCATTTTCTTGACCATGTAAACATTACATCAATTGCTTATATTCCAGGACAAGAAAGAAAAATTACGATCATGTCAAAAGCTCAAAAAGTCGATAAACAGACACACGTTTTTAATGCATAAGGTAATAAAAACTAAACCAATTAGAATGATCTAAAGAATTATGATAAAACTATATTTTAACGAGCATGCTATCGAAGTAAGTGCCTGCACCAGCCTCGTAAGGACATCAATGTGTATATTTACATTTCGTTTATATAAAACCATAAAAGTTCTAAAAATCATGTAATGACGATGTATGCGAGGGGGAGAGAGGGAAAAAACTAAATGAAGGAATATGCAGGCAGAGAAATCCTTCTGAAATTTGAAAATGTATAAATGAAGAACCAGCATATTTTCATTAGCCTTTTTCTCTATAACATTGAGTTAATTGTGTTTATTTTTCTTGTGTTTCCTGAAAGTATATTACATGAAATCAAACAATATACCTGAAT
>NC_090755.1:75067982-75072982 GCF_036898095.1 Palaemon carinicauda
CCCCGCAAGTGTCATATGTACATTCATCGAACCCTTCATAGATGGAAATATATATAATATAGGTAAATGAAATAAAGAGGAAAAGAAAAAGAGAGTTACACCTAAATATATCTGGATATATTTTAAATTCAAGACATAGGTATATATTTTATTAGTGCACAATATTAACCAGGCATCATTTGCACACAGAACCACTGTGTTCAAAGAACAAAATCAACAATATGAACCTCACACAAAAACATAATGAATCCTTATTGCAAATCAATCTTACATTTGCTGATGCCCCCGCCGAACCCCTGAGACTGCCTCACCGAACCCCTGGGGTTCGATCGAACACAGGTTAAGAACCACTGCAATAAAATGATCGAATAGACAAAGCACAAATTATTCATTTGGCATTATTGTTTTATAGAAACAATAATGCATTTCGCCACATGGCATGTGTTATCCATGTGGCCACGCACTGCCTAATAAAATAATGAGGAGCAATAAAGTAAATACATTTAATAATGCATAGATTTAGCATAACTTTTATGTCCATAAATGTATGCTTGACTATGTATGACCGAAGTCCAAGTATATTAAAATCGATACCATTTCAAATATGTTATAATATAGTAACTACCTTTCAGGTGTGGGCAAATATTTCGTTGAATCTTTATACGTCATTTTGCAAATGACAAAATATACAATGGAGATTAAATATCATTGATTCATTACCATATTTATTGGTCCTGTCACTGAAACGATTAATGATTATATAACATGCAAAATTCCCAAACCAATTTTCTCACACTTAAATATTCCTAAAATTGATGCGTTGCAGTACTTATAACTGTTAAATAGCGAGGGGCCACAAAGGAAATTCCAGCTGCGGCATTATGAACCAGAATCCGGATCTGGATCATCACCAAAATGTATTGGCGTCGCCCATGGCCTATGATCCATCTGTGGTGACAATTTCGTCAAAATCCGTGGTGTTTTTTTTTTTTTTTTTTTTTTTTTTTGACGTTCTTTAAAATGGTGAAAAATACAAATCCGGATTTATGATTCGGATTCGGATCATCTCCAAAATTCAATGGTGCCATCCATGACCTTACATCTATCCTTGATAAAAACGTCGTCAAAATCCGTCTTTTTTTTGGGGGGGACGGTCTTCAAAATGGTGAAAAATGCAAATCCGGATTTATGATTCGGATTCGGATCATCTCCAAAATTCAATGGTGTCATCCATGACCTTACATCTATCCTTGATAAAAACGTCGTCAAAATCTGTCGATTTGTTTTGACGTTATCTTCAGAATGGCGAAAATATGCAAATCCAGATAATCTATAAACTTTTATGGGGTCATCCATGACCTTAGATCTATCTGGGGTGAAAATTTCCTCACAATCCGTCGAGTAGTTTTGAGGTTATTCTGTCCACAGACAGAAAGACAGATAGTCACACAGATAAATCAGGATCTAGATTCCAGATCCGGATCAGGAACCAGATCGACTCCAAAAGTTGATGGAGTCAACCATGGCCTCAGCTTTATCTGTTGTGGAAATTTCGTCAAAATCCTTTGGGTAGTATTGACGTAATCCTGTCCACAAAAATACAGACAAATAAATAAATGAATAAATAAATAAATAAATAAATAAACCGAATCGAAAATATAACCTTCTTGGCGGAGGTAATTATAACAAAAATTAGTGTACACAAGGCGTTAAAAATGACGGATAAATATTTAGATAGATATGCGCAAACACACATTCAACCCTTCGTTCCCCGTCCCCCGTTACTAACTATTACTCGGCAGTTTCGGCAACTTGTGGAAGATTGTGGTTTCCGAGTGTACTTCTTGGGGTACTCCCTCTCAGGAGTATACTATTCCTTCTCTCCTCTACCCGAGGGACAGGAAAGAAGTATATACACAAATTCGTGTGTGTGTGTATATATATATATATATATATATATATATATATATATATATATATATATATATATATGAATATATATATATATATATATATATATATATATATATATATATATATATATATATATATATATATGTGTGTGTGTGTGTGTGTGTGTGTTTAACCAGACAAGTTGCTCCAATTATACAAGGGGGATTAAAGTTTCGGCGAGCAAGGAAGAAATGGAGGCATAGGAAAATGCTAAAAAGTAAGTGTAGCTATGGGTCAAAAGGGATAATTTTTTCCTCTCTTTGACGAAAAATGGGAAACACCTCGATATGAATTATTATTAATTGTTTCACGATAAGGGTAATCTCTACCGAGAATAAACTTAAACAATCATTCTCCCATAAATTCAATCCTTTGATATCTAAACTGCAAATTAATTTAGCACGTAGGATATATTGATAAAGGATTGATCTTCAGCTCTCAACTTCCACGTACAGCTGGTGGATTGAATACACATCACAACTTTATATAGACTCAGTAATTTACAGGCTTCACAAATAATATTATCCCAGGGATTACGAGTGTAAATAAATTCAAGAGTTCTAGAAAAAAAAAAAAAAAAAAAAAAAAAAAAAAAAAAAAAAAAAAAACCTCCGACACAAACGTAATAAACCTTACATTATTCCACTGTTTTTAAATCTTATTAATATCTGGTCTCCTTTAACAGTCAATAAATGTTAAGATATGCAAACTCACATATTTCTCTTTTTTTTTGGTAGGATATAATGATACAGAATCTATAAAGAATTCGAATTGCAAGATCTAATTATAATTTTCTTTCTATTAATTCTAATGTCCGTTCATAAGATATAACCTAACAGGCCCGGCTTTTGTACAAAGAAGTTCTTGTCTATAAATAATAACTTCTTATAAAACACAACTATAACCACATATATTGGTTTCTATATAATGGCTGTTTGTCACACATTTAAGACCTTTCCTTTGTGCAAAAATTAAACAGCTATGAAAGGAACGCCAAAATCCAAGGTGAATAAGATAGCATATACATTTGCAAAAGTATGCCGAATATATATATATATATATATATATATATATATATATATATATATATATATATATATATATGTATGTATATATATGCATATATTTATACATACACACACACATATATATATATATATATATATATATATATATATATATATATGTATGTATATGTATATATATATATATATATATATATATACATATATATATATATATATATATATATATATATATATATATATATATATTTATACATATATATACATATATTTATATACACACACACGCACATATATATATATATATATATATATATATATATATATATATATATATATATATAGGCCTATATATTTTATATATATATATATATATATATATATATATATATATATATATATATATATATAAGAGTCGTTAGACATATATGGAAAGAATTTCAACTTCTGTAGTGTGACATACACACCTACTTAAAATTTCATGGCAAAATAACAATGGCATAACCGACGACTTTCCATTGAGAAACATTTAACGCTGAGTAAGAATACGCATATACTGTATTACAATAGCGTTCGAATGCAGCGTATTCAAGGTGAAAGCAGAAGTATTAATATGGCGTACCTATTTCAATATGCGAGTTCGAGTAAAAAAAAAAAAAAAAAAAAAAAAAAAAAAAAAAAAAAAAAAAAAAAAAAAAAAAAAAAAAAAAACAACCGGAGAGCATGGGATAAAATTTCCATACCAAACAATAAATAAATAGGGTATGCAAATCATAAAGCGCTCTAAATCACAGAAAACCATTTGTGTATACATGTTGGTTACATTATATAACACCGGCATAAAGAAAAAAAAAAATCGCGGTGTGATGTATAAAAAAACTTTTGTTCAGTCAGACGTGAAAATCAGAAATTGAATAAAATGAATACCAGAAAAACGTTTTGGCAAAATTTATTAGAAAAATTATAGAATATAAACTATGTTATCAGTGATAGAAATACAAAAATAACTACTTTCAAATACCCCCAGAAGAAATGTCAGTTAGAAAAAGGTTACATAACCACAAAATTGTGGATTGCAAATGTCTAATACGCACTGTATAAATATAAATTAAAATACAGACCAAAATACAAACTGAAATAACTATATAAATTTTATTTATTGAGAGAATAAAGTTCACAATGAATTTCTGATGTAAATAGACTAAAAATCCCATTCTTTATCACATCTGGCTAAAAAAAAAAACTATAATAATGACACGTCCAGACAATAAAATAATTGGAAAATATCTCTCTCATAAACGATAAAAACGGAAAAGTTGACTTCTATTTTAAAGTACAAATTTCGGTTTGTAATATAAGGCTGAATTTTACTTTCTTCCCGTTTACCATTACTATTGATTAAGTTTATATATTTTGTAATACGGTTACCGCAGTTGGTAAATATTGAGCATTATTCCGGTATTTTGATTTGATTGATCTAACTTGAGCTAGGGCTAGGAAGGCCATTCAGCACCAAGGTGCTACTGGGCAGGGGAGAGGTGATATATCTTGGACAGCAGGATGGAAAAAAATTAACAGAGGTAATGCAGTTTGATTGTGTGTGCAAAACAGTCAGTAACATATAATACACCAGTGAAATACAAATATTTATTTAAAAAGTAATTTTCAAAAAAATCTTATTCTACTTTATCAGTTTTCATCTACAAAGGTTTCGGAAAATTCTAATATTTAAAACTAAAAAAAAAAAAAAAAAAAAAAAAACCTAAGTATAAGTGAAACTATACATTGATATAAAAAATGAGGGTAAACAAAACCAAGGAAAAAGAATTATATAGCTATAATTCAGCATTCTGAAGAACAATTAACTGATAGGCAAAATTACTCCAAAATAATATAAATAAGTCACAGTAGTCAAAATGCCTAAATACCTTAGAAAACGGTGTTGGCGAGAAGTGGAAAGTTATAGTAAAAACAAAACTTTCTTGCAGACCATGAACAGAGAAACTCGATGGCTCTATAGTG
>NC_090755.1:75093014-75095514 GCF_036898095.1 Palaemon carinicauda
GCACACAGAAAAAAAAATAATGTCTTTATAATTAAGTATTAGATGAGCACAAAGTACGGGTTTGTTAGTATTATAATCTACTTATAGATGTCCATTTTATCAATTTTAATTATATTAAGCTGTGTGCATTTAAACTAAGGTAATGTATGTATGGTATTATACACTATTCAATATATATATATATATATATATATATATATATATATATATATATATATATATATATATATATATATACATAGATAGATAGATAGATAGATAGATAGATAGACAGATGAATAGATAGACAGATGGATAGATAGATAGACGGCTAGATAGATAGATAGATAAATTGATAGATAGATGGAAATATATAGATGTGTATTTATTGCGATACAAAATTAATTTAGGAACTTAACATTCCGAAACCACAAAAATTTAGTGAAAACGACCGAATTCTTTAACCTGAAATTCTAAGATTGAGAAACTTAAGAAAAAAAAAAACCTTCGCGACAGAGAAAATATTACCTTGAGATAACCCTGAGTTATCATTAACTTCTATGAACAAAAAACTACGGGTATTGAGAAGACACTAATTTACAATCAAAGTAAAGTTTTTCTATCCCTCTATTTGTTTACATTTAAAAGAATAATGAAAAAAAATATGATACCGACTTCCTTACCTTGATTGCAGGCTCAATTAACAAGTCATTTATCATAATCATGACACATTTTCACTTTCATATTTCTTCTTCATGAAGACAACGAAAAATTGTAATGATAAAAAATGGGAAACCTACTAGAGCAGTTTAACAAGCCTAATATTAGTAAAAACCTGATGATATATGTATTAAAATAAATAAGTCACTGATGAGCATTAATATAATTTTGGCATAGCTCCGGTCTCCATACAGTAAGGTTGGCTGCGCTGCCAAATGAGCAAAGTTCCTGACAGAATCAGCTGACGTCGTTATGTTTTTGAGATTGATGAATCTTTGTGAATATTGTTTTACATATATTAAGGAATATATGCGTTTTCCAGTGGGAAAGTTTCCTCATAGCATTTCGCTTCCAGGATGAGATTTTCGGGACAAGAAAAAACTATTCGTAGCGAAATAAATCTTGGTGGAAGAGAATGAAGAGGTGTTCGTTCAATCTCCTTTCATTTGAACTTGAAAATGAGTGTTTTTTAGGGCAATACTGAAGGAAGTACGTGGGAAGTAGAAAAGAAAAAAATAAATAAAAAAAAAATCGGGACCATGGATATACTAAGTAAGGATAAATTGTTTATTCGCAATGTCAAATTAAGTCAACTACTTCGAGGTAAAAAAAATAAGTAATACTTTGAAAAACCCAATTGCAAATTAAATATATAACTTTCAAAACAAAACATCCAAACTTGCTAAATACAAGAAGTTAAAACATTAGAAAAGAATTTTACCAGTGAGGGTGAGTTATTAATAAAACATTATCAAAGGATAAAACTTATACGGTGAATAAAAATAGATAGATAGATAGATGTGTGATGTAGAAACATAAGCTACATCTCTAGCAAAGCGGTGAAAAACTTCAGCTGATACAGTAGAAATGATGCAAGGCTAATGTCAATTAATTCAATTGCTTAATCGAACAAAACTCAAGTCGAAAACTTGTTAATACATTTTACGTTAATATTTGCGATCGATATACAAGAATTCGCAACAAATTACACGGATTATGTTCTCGAGTAGGAGATACAAGGGCTATTGAAGAGCAATATAATATCTGAGAGAGAGAGAGAGAGAGAGAGAGAGAGAGAGAGAGAGAGAGAGAGAGAGAGAGAGAGAGAGAGAGAGAGAATATTTTCCCACTAGAGTCGAGTACATTTATAATACACGTATGTGTGCACACACATATACATACACATACATATATGCATTAGCACACGCATATATATATATATATATATATATATATATATATATATATATATATATATATATATACATATATATATATATATATATATATATATATATATATATATATATATATATATATATATATACTGTATATATATATATATATATATATATATATATATATATATATATACATATATATATATATATATATATATATATATATATACTGTATATATATATATATATATATATATATATATATATATATATATATATATATTATATATATGACCCCTTTCTGAAAGGGGATACCTTAAAGTGGTGAAAGATTTTGTGCATAGCCCTGATCAGCAAAGGTTGGTTTGCTGTGTGTTATCAAAAAAAAAAAAAAAAAAAAAAAAAAAAAAAAAAAAAAAAAAAAAAAAAAAAAAAAAAAAAAAAAAAAAAAACCGACCATCGCCAATCCGCACTGGCCAGCGTGGTGATGACACATGTCTCAGGCCTTTGTCCTGCAGTGGACTAGAAACGGATTTTTATTTGGTGACCTCCATAAAAGTACGAACCAAAAACAAACGTTGCTCAACTTCGCTAATCGAACATATTACAGTACTGTCACA
>NC_090755.1:75110514-75113014 GCF_036898095.1 Palaemon carinicauda
TACATTCTTTTTAATTTTGCATCTCCATGAATTATAAATTCCAACATTCTAATTCAAATATTATTTTAATCATTAAATTCACCATCATTATCATTGTAATATTATATCATTATTATCATTGACATCAACATTCATCAATAGGAGAAAAAAGCGAGAAAAACAAGACTGAAAATAAAACTTCCAATACCTAAACTTCCCAAAACCTCTTACTCTATATGTTTGGTCGAAGGAAAAATAATAATATAAATTTTAACATTGAAACAATGATCATAAGAATATTTCCTAATATGATAAACAAGGTTGAAAGTTAACATATTTGGAAAGTAATTCCAATTAGTTGTAATGCTTATATTGAATAGCAATTACTATTTCAAAATAATATGTGTGTGTATCTGTATGATACAGGAAATGACTCTCGGTTGATTGGCCTATGGATCATTCCCGACTAGCCACTCACCACTCCATCCAACAGCAAACATTTAGCAGTATCTCTAGGAGTTACTAATGATAGCGAAAAGGGAGATAAACAGTATTTTATATATATATATATATATATATATATATATATATATATATATATATATATATATATATATATATATACATATACATACATACATACATACATATATATATATATATATATATATATATATATATATATATATATATATATATATATATATATATATATATATACACACAGTATATTACATACATACATATGTCATAAGCACACACAGACAACTTGAATAATTTTAATAAAATATTAGACATTCTAAGCAAACATCTCTATGATGGCTTTTATGAAAAACTACAATAAAATTCAGACCGAATGTAATAATTTAACAAAGCATAATTATCGTTCATTCCTACGACCCTCCGACCAGACTTGGCTGTATAAATTCCAGCGAAATCTTTCCTCGTACAACGAGAAAAAAAAACGACTCACGGTACGTAAAAACCTTTCGCCAGACAGGGCATTTATTGAAAGCCCCGACGGGGTAACATGAAGGGCCTTTATTCGCGATGCATATACACCAAGTAAAAAAGCCGCCCCATTCTTTTTTCGATGGGTTAATAGGAAAAGCTGGATTGGGGTAACTGGGGAGGGGGGTGGGAGTTGAGGAGAGGTGAGATGGGGAAGGGGGGTGGGGCAGGTGACTTGGTGCCTGGTGAGATGGGGAGGGGGGGGGGGGCAGGTGACTTGATGCCTAAGTATTGATAAGAGGATCTATTGGGACATTACACCAATTCCTAGGAGACTTACTTTACATGTGATCTGGGGAGGTGGAACGCCCCCCACTGTACAGAAAGGGAAAAAGAAATGCTGGAAAGAAAAAAAAAAAAACTAAAAGCTTTATGTTATTGTTTCATGCCGCACCTTTTTACCTCATCCCTGCAGACATCTCGTTCCAAGATGTAAACATTCTGTTGAAGGCACAATGGCATAGGCATTCTCAGGGGGAGTAAGGAAAGTACGGCGGTAAGAGAATGGATAGCGGAAAGGGGGGGGGGGGAGAAAGAGGGCTCCACTGGGCATGAAACCCAACAGAAAAAGAGACCAAAGAACTTTGTTGAAGGAAGGTATTGTCATGAGACCAGCGACATGGGTTACTTGCTAAGGTTAGAAAGGAGTGTGTAAAAGTGGACCTAGAGGACGATGTGTGTGTGTGTGTGTGTGTGTGTGTGTGTAAAAGAGGTCAACAAACTGTTGATGAGCCATCCTCATTTAGGGAACACAGTTCCTTGCTGAAAAAAAAAAATACGAGATAAGCCTGCGTATAAAAAGTACTTACGCAACCAACAGAATTAACGAGTGAAACTGGAAATCCTATTCTGGGAAAATAACATTCATTACCACAAAAATAAACCACACATGAAAAATGACTGTAATGAATAACACAATAGAGGTAGAGCAGCGAATGAAACAGACCCTCCCAGTATGTCCTAATGAAAGACAGGAAAGAAAAATTAAAAAAAAAAGAAAAAGAGGAGGAACATAGAACGAGAATTTCCAGGAATTATTAAATTAAAAACCTCGAGCACATATATTACAGAAACTTTATTCTTTAACATATCAACTGGGAGCGCAGCCTTCAACCCATTTTATGACATGAATATTTATAATATTCATAATATTTCCAGGGCTTTGTTTAAGATCAGATTTACGTCATCTGCTATGAAATATTCAAAACATTTATGAAACAATTACAAGCACTAACAATAGACATTTTTTTATACTGATAATTCTAGGAACATTTGTGACTCGTTGTTGATGATATATAAAGTTCAAAGTAAAATCATATTCAATATATGATATCTATTCTCAATAATACGGCTGTCGACTAAAATTTTATAAATTTGAGCTCAGGTTCGTGATAATTATTATCAACAGTTAATATATGTCACTATAACTTCTAATAATATCGATTATCAGAAAAGTCATACAAAAATAATAACCACTAATATTACGGTAGATCACCTTTAATGTAGTGAT
>NC_090755.1:75118014-75119899 GCF_036898095.1 Palaemon carinicauda
TATATATATATATATATATATATATATATATATATATATATATATATATATACCAGTGTACCCGAGCCATAAAAGATGACGTCTAAATATATAGAGATATATACAGGGACGCACGCACACACATATGCACACAGATTTAACCCTTCCCAACCCTCTGGTTCGGCAATTTGTGGGAGAGTGTGGTTACCAAGTGTACCTCTAGGGAAACCCTTTCCAACAGGGTATGACTACTCTCTCTCCTCCTAAGTGTGGCAGGAAAGAAAACTATGTATATATTTATATATAGTCAGATACTTGTTCTTTATTATATAGGACACCAGCCATCCGTTGAGATACTAACGCTAGAGAGTTATTGGGTCCTTTGATTGAACGTACAGATCTAACTTGGATCCCTCGCTGGGGTTACAGCTCATTTTTCCTTTGCCTAGATATACACCGAATAGTCTGGTCTATTCTTTCCACATTGTCCTATGTCCTCATACATTTGACAACACCGAGATAACCAAACAATTCTTCCTCGCTCAAAGGGTTAACTACGACAATATATTTGTTCAGTGGCTACTTTCCTCTTGGCAAGGGTAGAGGAGACTCTTTAGCTATGATAAGCAGCCCTTCTAGGAGAAGAACACTCTAATATGAAACTATTCTTCTCTAATCTTGTGTAGTGCCATACACGGTCTTTCACTGTCTTAGGGTACAGTTCCCTTAACTTGAGGGTACACTCGACTACACCATTCTATGTATTTTTCTTCCACTTGTTTTTTTTTCATAGTTTACAAATGAAATCTTTTTTAATGATGTTACTGTTCTCAATTCTAATTGTTCATTATTTCTCTTGTAGTTTATTTAATTCCTTGTTTCCTTTCCTCACTATTGGAGCCGTTGGACTTATACCATCCTGCTTTTCCAACTAGGGTTGTAGCTTAGCTTAGCTAGTAATAATAATAATAATAATAATAATAATAATAATAATAATAATAATTATTATAATAAGGGAGTTATTAAACCGTACTGTCCATTCTAACAAAACAACATGAATCCTCTCCCCTTAACCAAATGCCTTGAGTTACAAAGCCCATAATCCACTACAAAAAATGTAGACAGTATATATATAGGTCAGTCACTCGACGTTGAAAAGAGGGAAGGAGAATATAGAAGATAAGGCAGGCCAGTTATTCATTAACCCTAGAGAAACCCCCCCCCCTTTTTTTTTTGATTGTATAGAATAATAAACTGTAGAAAAAGAAAATAAAATCATTCTTTCGTGAGGAAAATAATTATAAATGCGGAAACACTACAGTAGTTCTATTTTTTGAAAAGGCTGAAATGTAAAATTTAAATATGAATAATACATTGGTTGAAGAACTGTCATATGTAAAAGACTATGTCCTGATTTCTCTTATGTTCCGACAAAATAAAATTGCATCGTCAGTTATCTAAAAGAATGAAATTTAAAAATCATCCAAAAATGAACACGTTAGGGATTATTTCGAATATATATATATATATATATATATTATATATATATATATATTATATATATATATATATATATATATATATATATATATATATATATATATATATATATATATATAATATAAATATACATATATGTGTTGTTGTTTGTGTGTGTATATATTCTCTTACCAATCCTTTTAATGATTAATATAATGACTAAATGTTTAATGTATCGATACTAAGTGAAAATCAGTATCATATTTTCACTATCATTATATAAAATAAAATCATTCTTTATTCAATTTAGATCCAAAACGCAAAACATTTTATGTATTTAATCATTAGTATGCTCGCCTCTTCCTTCCTTCGGTTATCATATTGCCCTACATAACATGTATTACCTTGGACTTACACTCAAACACAT
>NC_090755.1:75125399-75127899 GCF_036898095.1 Palaemon carinicauda
AGGGCACCAGCCATCCGTTAAGATACTACAGCTAGAGAGTTATTGGGTCCTTTGATTGAACATACAGATCTAACTTGGATCCCTCGCTGGGGTTACAGCTCATTTTTCCTTTGCCTACACATACACCGAATAGTCTGGTCTATTCTTTCCACATTGTCCTATGTCCTCATACACTTTACAACACTGAGATTACCAAACAATTCTTCCTCGCTCAAGGGGTTAACTACTACAATATAATTGTTCAGTGGCTACTTTTCTCTTGGCAAGGGTAGAGGAGACTCTTTAGCTATGATAAGCAGCCCTTCTAGGAGAAGAACACTCTAAAATGAAACTATTCTTCTCTAATCTTGTGTAGTGCCATAGCATCAGTAACATGGTCTTTTACTGTCTTAGGGTACAGTTCTCTTAACTTGAGGGTACACTCGACCACGCCACTCTATATATTTTTCTTCCACTTTTTTTTTCATAGTTTACAAATGAAATTCTTTTTAATGATGTTACTGTTCTCAATTCTAATTGTTCATTATTTCCCTTGTAGTTTATTTATTTCCTTGTTTCCTTTCATCACTATTGGAGCCGATGGACTTATACCATCCTGCTTTTCCAACTAGGGTTGTAGCTTAGCTAGTAGTAGTAGTAGTAGTAGTAATAATAATAATAATAATAATAATAATAATAATAATAATAATAGGGGAGATATTAAACCGTACTGTCCATTCTAACAAAACAACATGAATCCTCTCCCTTCACCAAATGCCTTGAGTTATAAAGGCAATAATCCACTACAAAAAATGTAGACAGTATATATATAGGTCAGTCACTCGACGTTGAAAAGAGGGGAAGGAGAATATAGAAGATTAAGGCAGGCCAGTTATTCATTAACCCTAGGAGAAAACCTTTTTTTCTGGATTGTATAGAATAATAAACTGTAGAAAAAGAAAAAAAACAATTCTTTCGTGAGGACAATAATTATAAATGCAGATACACTACAGTAGTTCTATTTTTGAAAAGGCTGAAATGTAAAATTTAAATATGAATAATACATTGGTTGAAGAATTGTCATATGTAAAAGACTACGTCCTGATTTCTCTTATGTTCAGACAAAATAAAATGCATCGTCAGTTATCTAAAAGAATGAAATTTAAAAATCATCCAAAAATGAATACGTTAGGGATTATTTCGAATATATATATATATATATATATATATATATATATATATATATACATACATACATACATATCTATACATACATACATACATACATACATATATATACATACACATATATAAATATATATATATATATATATATATATATATATATATATATATATACATATATATATATATATATATATATATATATAAATAAATATACATATATGTGTGGTTGTTTGTGTGTGTGTACATTCTCCTACCAATCCTTTTAATGATTAATATATTGACTAAAATGTATCGAATACCCAGTGAAAATCAGTAACATTATATTAAAAGTAAACTATTTTTTCTTCCATTTGGATATAGAACGCAAGAAAATTAATGTATTTAATCATTACTATGATCGCCTCTTTCTTCCTTCGGTCATCATATTGCCAAGCGAAACTTAACATGCATTACCTTAGACTTACACGCAAATAGAGAGAGAGAGAGAGAGAGAGAGAGAGGAGAAGAGAGAGAGAGAGAGAGAGAGAGAGAGAGAGAGAGAGAGAGAGAGAATCTTATGAATTAGTTCTCCACCGTGGTATGAGAATTACCTCGTCAAGGCTCTCCGTTTTGATGATATACAATTATTTTTTACTAAAAATGGGTTCTCAAGTTTAGTCTCTCTCTCTCTCTCTCTCTCTCTCTCTCTCTCTCTCTCTCTCTCCTCTCTCTCTCTCTCTCTCTTTCCACCCTAGCCCTGGGAGGGTTATGATTTAAGTACTACATTTATGAAATCCTATAGGGCCGCAATTTAGTTGTTTCAGTTTTTAATATTATTATTATTATTATTATTATTATTATTATTATTATTATTGTTGTTGTTGTTGCTATTACTATCATCATCATCATCATCATTATTATTATTATTATTATTATTATTATCATTATTATTACTATTATCATAAGCTAAGCTACTACCCTAGTTGGAAAAGCAGGATGCTATGGGCCCAGAGTCTCCAACAGGGAAAATAGCCTAGTGAGGAAAGGAAACACGGAAATAGATAAACTACATGAGAGGTAATAAACAATTAGAATAAAATATTTTAGCAACAAAAAGAACATTAACTTCGATCTTTCTTATTAACAATAAAAACTTGAAAAAAAAAACAAGAGGAAGAGAAACACAATAGAATAACATACCCCAGTGTACCCTCAAGCAATGGGGTATAATACAGTACTTAGGTAACGATATAACTCAAACAGGGGTACATACATTCCCCTTAGGAACACCAGCACTGAACTTATTTGCTCATTTCCGAGGCTAGTATTGAATATCACCATAAATCACCCATCA
>NC_090755.1:75132899-75140399 GCF_036898095.1 Palaemon carinicauda
ATAATAATAATAATAATAATAATAACAGCAACCACAAGGATTTGTTTAAAAGACACTTTCGAGAGATATGCTTTCATGAAGACTACTTAGGGTGCCATTGTATAGCCGAATACTAGCACAAACATACAAATATATATATATATATATATATATATATATATATATATATATATATATATATATATATATATATATACACACACCTATATAATAACAATTTCTTATATGATATGAGCATATATTGTATCTAGGCCAGGATAGAGACCATGCTTCTATATGGATACAAAACTAAGAAGATAACTGTTAATTTAGACTCTGCTCTTCATAGTACAGTCTATTTCAAGTATTTATACTTGAAAATCGAAATCACCCTAACTCTACCATGATAGCCGATTGCCAAGAATGTAACACGTGGCTATTTATAGCGATTTGAGTTCTGTAACACATGTATTTCACACATTCAATATTGAGCCACATGGATGTTTACATCAAAATTAATTTAGCTTGCTAGTAATAAGTAACATACCAAGATGGTAATTTCGAACGTACGTATGTATATATATATATATATATATATATATATATATATATATATATATATATATATATGTATATATATATATATATGTATATATATATATATATATAAATATATATATCTCAGCAGCCTTAACTCAGACAAAGGCCTCACATATGTCACTCACTCGTGTCTGTTTATGGTCTTTCTATTCCTGTATACCAGCAAATTTTCTTAGCTTTCCAATACATCGTCTTGTCTTCTTTCCCCTGCTTCTTTTGCAGTCTTCAGGTACTCATTCTGTTATTCTTAATGTTCATATATTATCTGTCATTCTCATTATATGTCCTGCACATGTCCATTTCTTTTCTTACATATTGTTAACAAAACCTCTACTTCATACTTCAGTTTAATCCCGTAATGATGTTGCTTTTTTGGTCTGTCAGTGTTATTGTATCCAGATTATATATATATATATATATATATATATATATATATAGAGATATATATATATATATATATATATATATATATATATATATATATATATATATATAGATATATATATATATATATATATATATATATATATATATATATATATATATATATTATATATATATATGTGTGTGTGGTAAATTAGAAAAAAAAATTGTCCAAAATTTAGAAGTATACTAGTTTATAACGGGAAAGAAAATTAGCTCAATACCCTATTATCCAGCAATAATTGAAAAAGCTTTTATTTTTTTTCAACGTAGAACCATATGTTGAATTTTATTATTTTACAGGGAACTAGACTACAAGAATTACAGACAAAATGTCCTCTAAAAGTATACCAAACTTCACTTATGATGAACACATATATCTATATAATTCAAGGAACAAACAATGCCAGAAAACCGTAGCAACCATAATAGGAAAAATATTTGCCTTGATAAAACGTAGAGGAAAAGCTTAGACACGAAAATATATAAGTTGCAAAGGCTATGCCTCACACCAGAACCAGAACCAGAACCAGTAATATCGATCAAAAAATGGACTTGAAAACAGTAAAACGTTACAAATGAAACAAAATCCTACAATAGAAATACATATTGAAATTAGTACATAAAGTATAAAACCAATGCAGAAACGCCAGCACAAAATACCATGTCAAAATTGTGCATATAAATACTTCAAACAAAACTTGATGTATCTGAATGTCTAGTTTGAACTCCTATTTCCCAGAATACAATTCACTTTGCAACGGGGCCAAATCACGTACCCAATCTCACTCATAAATACTGTTTGCATTCCCTCGTCGTTACACCCGTGTAGCCTATACATGTACAAGACTTTCCCAAATGTAATATTTCTGGTCGCGTTTCCATTAGTTATTCCCCTAAGCAATCTATCTTTCCCCCTCTCTACCTTATCAGATTTTCCTGTATCGTTGGATGTACTGTAATTTCTTTACTTTTATTTAGTTTATTCTTTTTTTTCTGGGGGGGGGGACAGTGCTAGAATATATTGACCTTTATAAATTATTAAGGTCATTTTTGCTTAGTCCTGCTTATATAAAAACTGCTCTTTTTCTTAATTAATTCTAATCTTCATCTCATTTATTTCTCGAGAACATCACTATTAGTTTTTCATACCATCCCATTTTACATCCATTTCAATATAAACTTTTACCCTATATATCTACTAAGCTACCCATCATCTTAATCATCCAAATATTTTATCTTTTTATATTATGATTATTATTATTATTATTATTATTATTATTATTATTATTATTATTATTATTACTCGCTAAGCTATAACCCTAGTTGGAAAAGCAGGATACTATTAGCCCAAGAGCTCCAACAAGGAAAATAGCCCAGTGAGGGAAGGAAATAAGGAAATAAATAAACTAAAAGAGAATTAATTAACAATGAAATAAAAAAAAATTAATAAAAAACCTTATTCTTAGTGCAGCTGTCAACCCTTTTTACTCGATTCCCCTTTTAAAAAAATTCCCCTTTTCAACCAGTTACCTAAATATTATCCGTTCGCGAGAAATGGTTTCCGGCAAAATATTCTTCGCGAAAACAGCTGTTTCTCTGCTACTAACGCGAACTTGATTTCTGTTCCAGGGTTCCTTCGGAAGTCGTTCGCGAGCTCAGTGGACCCATTCAAAGAAAATTACAAGTGCTTAGGCAAATCAATGTGTTTGTACCTAAAACGCTACTTTTTTTTTATCGAGTTTAATGGTTAGTATATGTATTCATACGTATATATGCCTATCCATATAAATGTATGCATGTATGTATGTGTGTATGTATATATATATATATATATATATATATATATATATATATAAACACACACATATATGTTTGTGCGCGTGTGTTTATGCATATGTATGAATATGTGCATATATACAGATATATATAAATATATATATATATATATATATATATATATATATATATATATATATGTGTGTGTGTGTGTGTACATACATATATTATACCTATTCATATATATATATATATATATATAATATATATATATATATATATATATATATATATATATATATATGTGTGTGTGTGTGTGTGTGCGTACTCCTATTGATCTAACACCAGTGCATGTATTCTAAACTATCTATGCAGAACCGAAGTCTTTAATGCATTTTAAGATAATAAAAAGAAAAAAAAATATCGGATCGCAATAAAAAAAACCTGATGGCTCTTCTTCCTTTGATGACCTATCTTTATTTGTAATCCTTCTGATTTTTATAAATCCTTAATTTCGTTTCTTTATGCAAAATATCTTCGAAAGATGTAAAACATAAAAGTGTGATCGTATGATATCATCAAAAAAACATAAATATCAAATTGGGAAATTATGGGAACGCGGAAGCGATTTCGAAATCTGTGTTTCCTTGCTAATGGAATCCATAAGGATTTTTAAAACTTTGCTTTGCCGTTCGACAAAAATCTTCAATATTCAAATAAACGAGAGAAATATCATGCTAAAATAATTTCTGGGCATCATTGCAACACATTAAAATGAGGCAATTAACACCCGGTCTGGTTTAAAGGTCACTCATGAATAGCAGTAGCAAAAAAAGCAGTGATAATGCCCTAGCAGGACAAAGTCCTGGAGACTGACCATATGTACGTATGATCAGCACCCAAGGCCACTCTCCATGCAAACCAGGAACAGGGAGAGGCAGGCAATGGCTGCTGATGAAAGCGCCCATCCTTAGCTCTCAAGGATGGTGAAGTTACAGACACAACAAAACTATCGAGTTTGAACGGGACTCGAACCCCAGTCCGGCAGATCGTTATGGAGGGACGTTTCCAATAGGCAACCATAACCCTACAATATTCCTTAACATTTCTCTAAGAACATTATCAATAAATTATTAGCATTAAACGACTTACAAGAATCCAATAAATCAAAAAAGACAATGCGTATATATATATATATATATATATATATATATATATATATATATATATATATATATATATACGTATATATATATAAATATGATAAATTTTTGCACATTTTTACGTGTTTTTCATATTCAAATAAGCCATATATATTTTTGATATATTAATGTCTGGATTCTCTTAACGACCTCGGGATCAGAGCCCCAGGCGAAATCACACAAAGACAAGAGCTTGGCTCCGGCCGGGAATCGAACCCTGGTCGGCAAGCTTATATAGACAGTGACTAACCCATTCGGCCACGAAGAAAGATAAAAGTCAATGACAATTCTACTGTACTTATACCTGTCGAATTCAGGTATTTTGTACTTAGAATTGAAATCAACCCATCTTCACCATCGTAGCTAATTGGTAGTTTGTTACTTGGCATTCAATTAATGATAAATTTTTGCACATTTTTACGTGTTTTTCATATTCAAATAAGCCATATATATTTTTGATAAATTAATGTCTGGATTCTCTTAACGACCTCGGGATCAGAGCCCCAGGCGAAATCACACAAAGACAAGAGCTTGGCTCCGGCCGGGAATCGAACCCTGGTCGGCAAGCTTATATAGACAGTGACTAACCCATTCGGCCACGAAGAAAGATAAAAGTCAATGACAATTCTACTGTACTTATACCTGTCGAATTCAGGTATTTTGTACTTAGAATTGAAATCAACTCATCTTCACCATCGTAGCTAATTGGTAGTTTGTTACTTGGCATTCAATTAATGATAAATTTTTGCCCATTTTTACGTGTTTTTCATATTCAAATAAGCCATATATATTTTTGATATATTAATGTCTGGATTCTCTTAACGACCTCGGGATCAGAGCCCCAGGCGAAATCACACAAAGACAAGAGCTTGGCTCCGGCCGGGAATCGAACCCTGGTCGGCAAGCTTATATAGACAGTGACTAACCCATTCGGCCACGAAGAAAGATAAAAGTCAATGACAATTCTACTGTGCAAAAATTTATCATTAATTGAATGCCAAGTAACAAACTACCAATTAGCTACGATGGTGAAGATGGGTTGATTTCAATTCTAAGTACAAAATACCTGAATTCGACAGGTATAAGTACAGTAGAATTGTCATTGACTTTTATCTTTCTTCGTTGCCGAATGGGTTAGTCACTGTCTATATAAGCTTGCCGACCAGGGTTCGATTCCCGGCCGGAGCCAAGCTCTTGTCTTTGTGTGATTTCGCCTGGGGCTCTGATCCCAAGGTCGTTAAGAGAATCCAGACATTAATATATCAAAAATATATATGGCTTATTTGAATATATATATATATATATATACTGTATATATATATATATATATATATATATATATATATATATATACTGTATATATATATATATATATACTGTATATATATACATATATATACATATATATATATATATATATATATATATATATGAAAAAGAGAATCAAAGAGTTAATACTGGATAAACAACTTGATAAAACAACTCAGTTGATATTTGAATACGCTTTCGGCCTCTCACCTAATGACATTTTGTCATACCTTAATTAAATATTGTGCAAAGGATTCATAAATGAATACATAACGAATAGCCACTAGAACAAATAAACGTGCATACATGATATATATATATATATATATATATATATATATATATATATATATATATATATATATATATATATATATATATATATATGTATGTATGTGTGTGTGCGTGTGTATGTGTATGATTATAACCATTATCACTATAATTAATGGGGAATATTTTCTCTCGCAAACAATCTCTGTTAACAACTAAACATCTAAATTAATGGAGCACTGGGTGAAGCTGTTTTCTTCACCCAAAGGTGAAGTTATCAGGTCTGCAGGAACAATGGGAGAGATACAAATTACGGATGCTAAAGGTCAACACAATAAACTATGATATTAAAAGGGTAAACTGTCATTTGTCCTGCACATCAACCTCCTATTCGACTTCCGGTGCGGCATTAAGAGCGTTCTTCATGCTTATAAACCGATGTCCTAAGGCTTAATCCATATTTCGTGTCTTGGGTATCGTTTCTGTATAGGGTACTGTACATATAATAGGTCAAGAATTGTTCCTCCAGAGAGAAGAACAAAACACATTTTTCAAGTCATTCACTGATAGGGCTTTAGCGATCTAAGCCTGTTGGAAAACAAACTCTTTTTAAATGTCTGTGACCTTTATCATTACTTGTAATGTCTGTGACTTTTATCAATATTTGTTAAAGTGTGATTTGTTGTAGGTATCTGTAAAACATTTGAAAAATAGTTTCCTGGTGACGATGGGTCTGTAAAACGTCTTCGCCATGCCATGTGGTTCGTTCAACATTTATTGAGGTCTTGACATGTTTCTTCCTAACTTCTAAGTTTCTATACGACACAAGTCGACTGTGCAAGGAGAGGGGTGGTGTTTCTCAAAACCAACGAAACAGTAACGATTCTCAGTTATGAATCCCAGAGTGATCATTCTTTTCCACAGCTTAAATTAATCATGCTTTAGATATGGAACAGTTTCGTCTTATATGATGATGTCAGGTCCTAGAAGGAAGTGAAACGTTGGGAAAAAAATAAGATGACACTCACTGTCTATACTCAAAATTATCTGCTGGTACAAGCATGAGATCATTGTTCATCTCATTAGCAGCAGGTCTAACTACCCAAGACACACTGCTCCACACACCTCTACCTTCAATAAAATTGTATCAAGGTTGAAATTCGTTGTCAAAATTTTAAAATATCCCTGAAAATAACGAAAAGTGAAACGATAAAGGCAATTGATATTGGACGTCCGAGACAGACAGAGAGAGAGAGAGAGAGAGAGAGAGAGAGAGAGAGAGAGAGAGAGAGAGAGAGAGAGAGAATTAAATTACAAGACGCGGAATATTTTTCTTGCGTCGAGAGAAAGCCCTGTTTTCTATACAGATAGAAACACACCAACAAACAACAAACATACATGAGCGGGTTAATGCAAACACAACAAGTACTCGCAAACAATGATTGTGGACGGAGGGGAAAGAACAAACAGTAAATAAACAACCCACGCAAAAAGGAAAAGTTCAAATACTTGAAACGAACTGAATTCCATTCAACGGCCATATGGGGAGAAAGGGAGGGGTTTTGAGGGAAGAGTTCTTGGCAATTGTTATTTGCAACATATGCAATTGCTGGGGGGCTAAACTTTATCTGTGTTCTTTTGCGATTGTTTTCTGAAGTTTTTGTGGAAATTTGAACACAATAAAAACATGAGATTTTACTTTTAAAATTTTTGAATGAGTAATTAAAACACATTACCTTCACATAATTAAACTTCTCTATTCGTAATAACAAAGAATGAAACAAGACGAGAAAGATAAATCCAAAAGAAAATTGTAACTAAAGTTTTAGTTTTGTTTTCTCCAGCCTTCAGAGAGAGAGAGAGAGAGAGAGAGAGAGAGAGAGAGAGAGAGAGAGAGAGAGAGAGAGAGAGGGTAATTAGTTTAACGGTTGTTTATACA